>NC_133204.1:48213171-48368171 GCF_958299795.1 Porites lutea | reverse complement strand
GAATCACAAACAAAGTCAACAAGGTCAGGCCCTTTGTTTCTGATTGACTGGGCATTCAAGACACAGCACCTTATTAGCCGTGGTCTACTGTTGTAAACAGTTGCCGGTGCAGTCAATAGAACTTGAACCAAATTTGAATAATGGCGCGACCGATCCTTTGGTTTCGTCTTATCACTGTTTGTAAGAAAAGACTCGATCCTATTCCCATATTGTGGACCAGGATTCGTAGGCACATCTGAGTAGATAGTAATGTCGATGGGAGGGTCTTGTCCGGCTACTAGTAACGTAGTTTGGCCGTGCTTCGACCATTTCGAAAACCCCACACGAGATCTTCGCTATCCGTGCTTTGCCAAAGAGACTCTTATGAGAATACCAAGTTGAATGATAACTTTTCGCTCAGAGCACGATGATGGAGGAGTCTGGTTTTCCGTAAACAACCGTGCAGTGATCTTAGTGAGCCGTTGGTGCAGGTCAGAAAATATGAGATGACAAAATAACAGTAAATGCAATAGAGACAAAAACTGGAGACCCGAAGCTCCTAGCAGCCGCCATTCTTGAAACTAAAGATGAATAATTACTGTAATTTTACCCTCGGTAACTCGAACCCTCGATAATTCGAAGTAATTTTTGTTTCTCACTCCTACAGTATTTGTTTGGACGGTCTTTGCAATTATTCTACAAAAACCAAACTCGATCTAAATCTTCACCTTGCTTTGCTAGCAAAATAGGGTTTGCGAGTCTCGGAGAACTTAGACATGCAATGCAGATATAGATCTGATGCCTATCAGCTTATTCATCAGCGGATACAAAACGCTTGTCAATCAACTGAAATCGTGTGCCACAGAAGAGCGTCCATATCTTTCCCTTTAAAGAAGTCTCCAAGTGGTTTGATATACATAACGGCGAGAAACTCATCTTATTAAAGAAGTAAGATAAATACTAAGAGCCAAAATGTTCTCTTCCTGGGCATTCTTTGTAGAAAACTCTTTGCCACATTTGGGACACTTTGCGCGTGACAGGGATCCAGTAAACTCCATCACCCGAGATATCTTGCTGCATTCGGCCATAGGGCAGGTGTATTCAGCTTGCTTAAGACTTGCCAGCAACTTCATTAACTCTCTGGGAACGACGGATCTATTTTTCTCGTAATAGGTTTTCTCTTCCTCTGCCAAATCTTTTTTTTCCCAGTATACGTCGATGAATTTTAACCCAAGAACATCTGCGTTCTGTACTCGAAAAAATCCCATGTCCCCCCAGTCTTCTCCCCAAGAATTTAACAGTCGAAGACTTTCGCTGTCGAAACTGGTTAACACTACTGAACGACCAATGGTAGAGGTTTTGGGATGAGGGGCTGTTAGAGCAATATCCTTCTTCTTCAAAATACGTTTCCGGTTACTATCATCACTAAAGAATTTTCTGAAGCTTTCCCATTGTTGCTGAGTTAGCCAACAACTTGCCACCACTGGCCATGGCTCGCTTGAAGAAACTGCTTCTAAGGCATCCTTGAGGTCAACTTCTCTGCAACGCAAACGGTAAGCCGGGCAAATTTCCTGTAGAATTTGGAGGGGGTCGTCAAAGTCAATTCCACGAAGGTGGATACATTTTTTTCTTAATTCCTCAAAACTTGGATATCCTCCTTTGCGACTAAGAATTCGTTTCATGGACAAATAAAGTACTGTAGCACATGCATTCACATGGCGGGTGTTCCTTGATTGCTCTTCTTTTGCTTTATGGGCCACCACGTCTTTCTGGATATGGAATATATCTACATCTACAGATGAAAGCACATCCGATAACGTATCTTTACAAAAAACGACATCTTCAGCCAACTTACAAGCGCTTTGCAAGTTTCTTGGATGATTGACCTGCAAGAACAAGTGTGTTTCATTGCTGGTGATATCGATGGCCCAATCAGGTTTAACAAACATTGTGCGTGGTAGCGATTGCGATGAAAATTTCGAGCTCAATGAGAAAAGGAACTTTGCACCCCGGTCCCAGTCAGGTTCCATCTTGCTGAATAGTCGTTTGGGGTTAATACTTGCAGAGTCAGTGATAGAGCAGCTCACTACGGTCACGCCTGCTGTGGTCAAGTTTGAGACCATGCGATCTATTCTTGCCCGGTCCGTAGTTTCTCCATCTGTAGGCTCTCCGTCTGACAAGATGAACAGTAGCTTTTTGTGACAGGAAAACATAGATGCTTTTGTTTGAAACAGTTCTGTCGCCTTCTCAATCGACTGACATAAAGGCTTTTCCCCGTAAATATAGGGCTCTACGTTCCTCAGTAATTCCCGACTCCTCTCTTTGGAGAGTTCTTTTCCATCAAAGCACCCATGGAGAACATCTGAGGCTTCTTGAACATTGAAAATGGAATCTCGGGTAACACCTACTGTTTCTTTCTTTTCTTCCAGCAATTTTGGCTCCGCCTTTTCCCTCTTTTCATCTACCAAATAGGGTGCGACCCGACTTACCACTTCTCTGATATCTTCTACTGTAGCACGCTTAAAGCTAGTCACTGTCGCAGCCGCACTTTGCGCGCTATACAAGTGGCCTGACAGACCCTTTGGAACGCTTTCAGACCAATCTCGAGAAGCTGGTGGTAGAAACTCTTGAACGAATTTTTTTAGAAACGATTTGTCGGATTCAAATTTATTGAGTAGCATGACGGCCATATCATCCGTTACTACTCTGCTGAATTTTTCTTCAGTTACCCATTTGCGGATAGTGTGTGCACCGACTCCCTCTAATTTATGAAAAATCAAGTCTATGTGCGTTGGTGTGACAGGCTTTTGATCAATAATTTCAGTGATTTCTGCTTGATCAATCCTTTCTCTTTGTTTTTCAATTTTTTTAAGAGTTCCTATGATGTCAAACATTTCGACACCACAATTAGCCCCGAAGCCAATGGCAAATACATGGTTATCTGAAGGAAAGTCGTGTTTTACAAAGTTATTTATAACCTCAAAGATCGAACGAGCCCACGGTCCTCCTTCTTCATCAGTACCCGTTCCAATACTACGACGCATGGAACCGGAAACGTCAAGCAGGATTCCAGTTAATGATGCGATAGTACTTCTACCTGTGTAATAAAAGAAGAGTCGACCTTGTCATAAAGGTAAATCTCACAACAGAACAATACCAATTGTTCCCAGGGTCTCTCTTCTTTCACTTCCCTGTAAGGAAGAGACATGGTAAGAAGAGAGATCCTGGGAACGAAGCAATCCGATGAAGTAAAACACCAACTATGACTGGCTACTATTACGTTGCTAAATACCAGCGTTGTTGCGGATCCTAAAACAGAACCAGGAATCTAACCTGGTAAATATTGTTATCCCTAGCTGAAAACACAAGCGATTGAATGAATTCCAGCGTCCTTTTTTGCTTGGAGATGTGTCATTCTTTACCTTGAAGGCATTGTGCATTGTTTATTTTGGTCTTTAACAAAGGACGAGCTACGATCTCTTGGGAGGAGAAACTCGAGGAAGAGACTTCATTGCGAACCCAACCCAGATATACAGCTATCTAACTTGATGCAGTAGCTGAGAGTGATCATGCAGCAAACACTTAAATCATTGCGTTCTTTGTTTGTTGTTCTCTTCCATTTATTTGTAGATAAGACAACGGCGGTGACGGGCAAAGGAGAAGGGCATGCGCACAACGAAGCTTAATATCAACCTGGGCTTCGCGAGGGCGACGGCCTTGCTTCCCTTGAAATTATAGCATCATTGGATTGCCTTGGCAGATTTCACTGCACATGCGATAACATTGTATATGTCATATCGGGGGTCATTTTTTCATTTTTCTCTTTGCGTTAGAAAACTGCGACAACTAGTGACGCAAAGTTTGAGTTAAGCAAACCCGTTTTTAAATTTTACTCTTTACGGGTCTTGGAATAATGATTTATAAATGTCCCTGATGTGGAAATGAAACTGAGATAGACCGCCACACCGCTGACTGCTGTGTCCCCTACTCTTTACGAACAGTGTATGGCCGTACACTACAGTGTACGGATCCCTTAACGTCACACAGGATACTCGTGTGGACCTTAAACCTCTCTGGACAACGGTTTCAAAAAAGACGCGGTTTTGGTGAGCGATTCACTAGTTTCATGTGGAAATTTTATATAAAGATATGATTTCATCACAACATCTATCTCGGCTCAACTTCAGCAAACTTAGGCTCGAAAATAGCTGGTTGCGGAGAATTCGTTGCTGTTTTATCTGAAGAGAGATCAAGAGCACAGAAAATTTTAGCTTAACCACAATGTATATCAGTCTAGTCTATCTGCCAAATGTGCTTCTTGTGAAGGCTCTGTATAGAAATATTGAAAAGCAGACCCATCTGCTTCCCTTGAGGCCAAATTAATGATAATGGAAACTCCCACGTTATCTCGTTCTTCTGCTCAGTACAGGGCTAAAGCAAAATAAGTAACATAAAATCAGCAGTAATGTAAAATAAAAAAAGATCATAGACAAATGTCTGTCGTTTATTGAGCTGCAAAAGGGCGATAAACTAGAGAGAGAGTCAGTGAGCTAGCGGATGTCTCAGGAGGTGGAATTGGCCAGGGCAAGTACTCATGAGAAGGGTGAAAATGATTGAACAACAGTACTAAAGTTGAAGGCAAAGAGCGAGAGGACGGCCGAAGACGACTCGGAGGAGCAATATCAGTGCAGGCAGGTTGGGTGAGCTGGAGTATATTCAAAATAGCATCACATGATAAACAACTATTATTCATTCAAAATATTTCCCCGATTCTGATTGGCTAAAAGCACACGCATAATTCGCCATACCCAGCTACTGATCACCAAATTTGGAAGAATTTTGCGGTTAATCAACCGATGGCGTCAAAAGTGCCGATTCCTTGCAGGTTAATGCACCGTTAGCCGAGAAGACCTGGGGACGAGGTTGAATTGTTTTGGTTGTGAAAACAAAAATGGCGGACATTTCATTCGCTTCAAGGGTAAGAACTAGGCGAAATAATAGCTAAAAACATTGCGAGAACAGCAAGAAGACAAATCGAAGGGCGACATCTGCTATTTGGAGAGCTGAACAACCCTAAAAGTGCACTAGCTATCGAAGATGAACTTAACATCGATGGAGGTAAGCATGTTTTAATTAGCTTGTTTTTAAAGTAGAAATTCTTTTGAATGAATAATAAAACAATTATTGAATTCGACTTTCGTATGCTATGAATTATGGGGGTCTCGGAGGGCGTTATCCGCCTCCGCCTACGATCTTGACGGATAATACCCTCCTCGATCTCCATAATTCTTCATAAGATACTCAGCCTCATTCATTAATTGTTAATTATTGGATGAGGTTTTTGTGATATCCGGAATACCGTATTTATTCGATTAACCGCCCTGGGCGCTTATTAAATTTTTGGACCTTGAAAATTATTACTATCTGTTGGTTTGTAAAAGCCATGTAAAGATTTTTTATGATTACCTGATCTGTTCTTCAGAAACTCTTGGTGTGATAAGTAGTCTTTCTCTGAAATAACGGTTCTCAGTTTTGCCTCCCTGAGGTCAAGTTTTTCCAAAACTTCTGGCGTTACAAGCGTATCTTGAACTACTTTGTTGAGATGGCCTGTACAATATTCTATCCATAATGCCTCAAGAACTTCCAATGAACGGCACGAGACTTTAATGATCAGGCTGCCTTGACTACACTCCTGAACTTCAACTCCAAGCTTCTCTTTCAAGTATCTGATTAGGAGATTCACTGAGCTCTTGCCGAATGAATAAACAGCAAACCAAAAATCAACAACTAAAGAGCGATTCTGCTGACTGACTTGCAGTTCCGTGCCTGTGGATAGGCGAGTGGTACCTTCCTCTGGTGGCTGCTCTGGAGCTGTGGTTATGCGTATCTCCACACTTTCAGACGGTGATTGGGCACCTTCCATTTGTGGGGCAATGGGCAATTTACCTGGACTAATACGTGACTCACTTGTCGCGAGATGTTCGAGGGCGATCCTAATACTCAACACATCTTGCTCCATTTGTTCTTGTTTACTTTGCATCTGCTTCATCGTTACTTCTTGACTTTGAAGTTCTTGGTGCACTTTTCCGAACTCAAGTTTCATGTCCTTATCCGTTTGTTGTTGTTCATTTTGAACCTGTTCCATCTTTACGCTTAGCTTTTCGAGTTCACCTTTTATTTCCATCTCCTCAAGGTACCAAAAGCGAAGTTCATCAACACATTTCTTTGCATCTGGTGTAAGTGGATCATGGAGAAACTTTTCGATAGACTCCTTCCATTCATCTCTTCTTGCGCTGCTTATGTGGCCAGCAATTCTCAATAGGGCCTCACTTATTTCAATCCAAAACTTCTCGAAGTCAGCATCCGTTACCTCGAAGCGATGGTAGTGACTATAAATTGTGTTTCGGTAACACCTGATTCTCACTATGTCTGCTTGGAGGCTGTAATCACTGTTGTTAGGCATGTTGTGCCATCCAGTAGTAGGAGCGGTAAAGTTACATATTTCCCGAAGCAATTTATAAAGTAGGCTGATATCAAAATCGGCCGACTTTCCGTACACTCCTGGCCCGGATGAGTTGTAAAGACGTTCCCATTCGGGGAAGAAAAGGACCTTTTTCCCCCTCAGAGTCTGCAGCTTCTTCTTTATGGCGGGGTTACCAAGCACAGCTGGAAGGTTAACTGGTGGATGGATATTATCAAACACCTCCCTTAATAGTGTAAGTCCTCCACGCATCAAGAGCCGTGACAACCGGATGAAATTTGCTTTTTCTTCCGTCGTACTTAACGCTTCATCTGCTGTAGATAGGGATGAGCCTGTGGCCATGTCTTTGCAAATATCTTTGGTACCGCTAAAGAAAAATAATAGAAAATACTTATGTTACACAATATGCAGCAATCTGATCACAACTGACTTAAAAAATAAGAGAGTCAGGAGTTTTTGCATATTCTTAATAACAGATGATCTATCTTTTCGTGTGTTTGGTCTAGAGCTTTCAGCTAGGTCCCAAACGTCAGAAATAAGCTTTTAAACCAGGGTCAATTACTTGGGTCATATTTTGCTTCATTTCGTCTTTTCAGCTAATTTAGCTAAAGCAGGTTCAGTTTGATGG
Organism: Porites lutea; assembly: GCF_958299795.1. Classification (NCBI taxonomy): domain Eukaryota; kingdom Metazoa; phylum Cnidaria; class Anthozoa; order Scleractinia; family Poritidae; genus Porites; species Porites lutea. The sequence continues at coordinate 48,361,083 of NC_133204.1, read as the reverse complement.
TCCGGGTGAACGTAGTCCTAAATAGGACTGTTGTTGTTGACAGTGACTGACGTTTCGACGACCTGTGCGGTAGTCATCTTCAGAGTCAAAGGGAGTTGTGTCACGTCAGTTGATGGTATTATACTCTGGTTATTGATCTGATTGGTCAATAACGTCGCGATGTTATTGGTCGTCTGTCAGTTAAGCCGTGATGTTATTGACTATGAAGACTCGTAATCAGTAATTGGTGCGTTTCGATCCATCTATTGTCACAGTTTAACAGTCGTCTATTGTTAGTCAAATTGTCAGTTCCCTAGCCGTTCTCTGGTAGTTAGTTTTGCTTGATCTCGTCAATAAGTCGTTTGTACGGCGCTGGTAACTTTTGGCTACGATTCAGTGGGGTTTGTTCTAAGTTAGTAAACCAGCTTTCTAAAGTAAGACGTTGATAGTAGTCTGTAGAATACGTTATACATGTCGCAGAGTCCCATTTAATTTGATGTTTCCTTTGTAAATGGTGCTCAGCAATGTGATTGTTGACTTCACCATTCCTCGTCGCTCGTTTATGTTCGGTCAGTCGCGTGCTTAGGTTTCTGCCTGTTTCACCAATGTAAGAAGCCTGGCAGTCGCAGCATTTGATCTTGCATACTGCTCCCTGTCTGTCCTCCGGTTTGTCTTTGTCCTTGACATTAGTAAGCAGTTGCCGTAAAGTGGTTATCGGTTTGTGTGCAACACGTACATTGTAAGGTTGTAATATACGTGCAATAGTTTCAGAGGTGCCTCTGATGTACGGTATAGTCGCTGTCGTAACGGGGCCAGAGTTGGTCTGAGTGTTGGAATCATTGTTACTGTGAGTGTTCCGTCTAACAAAGTCCGTGTTGTAATTGTTCTTATTAAAAACGTTGTTAAGATAACCAGTCTCGTCTTGTAGGCTATCAGTAACAATGATTCCAACACTCAGACCAACTCTGACCCTGTCACATTGTCACAATCACATTGCTGAGCACCATTTACAAAGGAAACATCAAATTGAATGGGACTCTGCGACATGTATAACGTATTCTACAGCCTACTATCAACGTCTTACTTTAGAAAGCTGGTTTACTAACTTAGAACAAACGCCACTGAATCGTAGCCAAAAGTTACCAGCGCCGTACAAACGACTTATTGACGAGATCAAGCAAAACTAACTACCAGAGAACGACTAGGGAACTGACAATTTGACTAACAATAGACGACTGTTAAACTGTGACAATAGATGGATCGAAACGCGCCAATTACCGATTACGAGTCTTCATAGCCAATAACATCACGGCTTAACTGACAGACGACCAATAACATCGCGACGTAATTGACTAATCAGATCAATAACCAGAGTATAATACCATCAACTGACGTGACACAACTCCCTTTGACTCTGAAGATGACTACCGCACAGGTCGTCGAAACGTCAGTCACTGTCAACAACAACAGTCCTATTCAGGACTACGTTCACCCGGACGATCAAACTTAACCTACTTTTGAGATAACTCCTGGGTTCAAACCTTTCACAGCTTTAAATTTAGCAAATAACTATTACTATTATGTAAAACTAGAGGTGTTTATCTACAAATAGATATAAAATTCATTGGCAGATGGTGCAAATCGAACATTTTACAGCCCCGCAAAAAATGCCTAATTTTCTATTTTCATGAGGTGCAAACTGGCCCTGGAGGGACAAAACACTTAGCGCCCCCTAGCACGGCAAGAAAATTATTGTGAATTAAAGCAAACCTATCTTAGTTCTAGTCTCGAAAAAGCCTTTCACTTGCCAGAGTTTCAGGAAAAATTATTTTTCACGCGAAATTGAGTGGACGATTTTTACTGAGGGCGATTTCCATTCGTCAGAACTGGCCGGCCGGACCATTGCCGGACCAGTCAGCTAGCAAATAAAATCGGCTTTTTCAAAAGGGTTTTTGCTGAAAAACCATCTCCTTCGTGCATACTAATTAGGATTTGACTGATCTCCCTGGATAGTTTTGATTAAAAGTGAAATTCTCATAACGACGGGAATGGTCTGACCAGTGAGTTCTGACAAATGGAAAGCGCCCTGAGACTGCCTCTTAAAATAATTAAGAGGTTCTAATGCAGCCAAAAGAAAAACCGTTCCCCTAGGAAACAAGTCAGTTTTTTGTTCAGGGTAACTAATTGTACATACTGATGACCGAAGATATATAATGGCTGAGGTCACACTTGAGAGTTTAGTGTAGTTAAAAGCCTTGACTATGGTTAAAAAAAGGTAGACAAATTTACTATGGTAAATCGGACTTGTTTACTTAAAACACTTCTGCAGTGCTTTCGTGATTCGCGTATGTCAATCAAACGTTACAAAAGCGATCATCATTTCGCTCAAATTTGGCACAATACAGTTGCATGGTAAAATGTCAACATGTGATTATGTAAATTCTTGTAGTTGAGATCAATTAGGTCTGGTATCACTTTCGTGCTACATGTATATAGCGTCTTAAAATCGCATTTTGTCACAGCCGGCTATAACAAAATCATTTTACATAATAAATGCAATGAAGGTCATAAAGGTCTGATTCTTTGTATCGATAACAAAAAATTTGTCCTTAGTACTCCGTAGAGGACAGGCGATACTGCGCATGCTCTTGCTGACCACCTTGCCGTCGTGGTCCCGTCGGCCAACCTGAAACTGGTCTGTTTGGCGTTGTGGCGAAAACGTGAGTATTTAACTTTCATTTCAATCAATTTTGTTGCGTTTAGCAACCACAATTTTGTAGTTTATCGTTCTTAAATTGTCCTTGTTTTCTTTGAGGCACATTTCAAGCTCGATTTCCAAGGACTGTTATCTAAACTTACATCTTTTATAATGTTTCATGTCACAGAGGCAAAGAGAATCTATCCAACATGGCAAACAGAAAACCGTAAGTGAACTTTACATGGACAAAATTGTCCTACGAACCAAATAATAGTAGTCAAAAAAATATGAAAACCGATATTTTTATTGCGTGTTCTTAGCTCACTGTTTTCGTTACTTTGTGTATCGTATAAAATAATGAAACACTGAAAATTATTTAGAATAGTACGCAAATGTAGACGTAAGCTTAATAATAACACGGGAATACTGAAATAGAGTTAAGATAAGATAAGATAATTTCTTTAATGTCAGATACACAGGGGGTGGTCTCCCAATCCCCCGAGCCACGGGCTCATGATAAAAGTGTTTGACAATATAAAAGAAAAATTAATTAATTAATATCTCAATAGCCACTAATTAAATTAAAAAAAAAGTAACATCTATCTATAAAAATAAATCGGGTCAAAGGCAATTGCTGCATTGACAGCCGATAAAATTTAACTTAGTTAAAAGTCTGCGAAAGGATGATGCATTAGGTGCGTTTTTTACAGCAGATGGCAACTGGTTCCAGATGTGCGAGATCGTGTACGCGTGTGAACCATGAAGGAATCTACTATTATATGAAGTTTGCACAACATTCAGACCATTGCTTCTAAGATTATATGGTGTAACTCGGGGTTGGAATAAATTGGCTACATAGCCTGAACCATTCTCCTTGAAACATTTAAAAAATATCATGACGGATTGTTCTATGCGTCTATGTTCCAAGGTATTCATATCTGCCATCCTAAGAATTGATTCATAATCGGTACTTTTCCCCATGTTCATTATAGTTCGTAGACCATAATAGTTCGCATCTTCCAGTTTCTTGTTAAGTGTTTTACCTAAACCCAAAAGTAAAGAGTTGCAGTATTCAAAATGTGATAACACAAAGCTCTTGTAAAGAAGCAACATAGTATTTGCCGGTACTAAACGCTTAAGGCGGCGAAGTGCGCCTATCTCGGAATATAATTTCTTCAGCACTATACTTATATGTTCCTTAAAAGATAATTTGTTATCTAAACATATTCCTAGGATCTTTAAATGGTTGTTAATATCAATGGGAGTGCCGGCAAACTCCAGGTCGTATCGATAGGATGAGTTCCCAAGGATCATCGCCTGGGTCTCGTCCTCATTAACCTGTAGATAGTTAGAGGCAAACCAGGAAGATAGTTTTTCCATGTCATGGTTTAAAAAGTGTTGAAGAACAACTGGGCCATAATCCGCAGTATATTGAGTTGTATCGTCTGCATAGAGGCGGAGGGAAGAAACGGTGACAGTTTCGTTTATGTCGTTCATAAAGATGTTAAATAGTAGAGGACTAAGGAGACTTCCCTGTGGAACGCCACATCGTACCGTTGACCAGCTAGAGCACTTGTTATTGTATATCACCCTTTGCTTGCGGCCATGCAGATATGATCTTAAGAGTTGAAGAGCTGGTTCCTGAACACCGTAAGCCTTTAATTTTGCAAGCAATAGATTGTGGCATATACAGTCAAAAGCCTTAGACAGATCGATGGCAATCACACCTATCTCCTTCTTTTCGTCAAGGGCGCTTCTCCAATCATCCGTCAGCTTGATCAGCGCTGTAGCGCATAAGTGTCCCTTGAGGAAACCTGACATGTTCGGTGAGAGTATAGGTGCGAAAGAGACATACAGCTGATCAAACATTACTTTTTCAAAAAGTTTGGAAATTGCCGGGAGTACACTGACTGGTCGATAGTTATTTTTGTCAGTTACTTCATCCTTTTTATGGATAGGGGTGACATTGCTCATTTTCCAATCACTTGGAAGAGTACTTGTGCGAATACAATAGTTAAACAGATTTGTCAGAGGTGTAGCCAGGGCTGCGGTAGATAGTTTCAGGATCTTTGGAGAAAGGCCATCATGGCCAGTAGCTTTCTTGGGATTTAACTTAAGTAAGTTGTTATTGCATGCAAGTATTTCCCGGGAATTATTTCAATACCAAACTTAGAATTTCTTTGTCAAAGAGGTAACAAATTAAAAAGCATTTTAGTTCTTTAGCACTTGTTTCTGGTAGACTGGTTGAAAAGCTCCCAAAAGCAATATCCTTGGAAACTGAATTAATTCCTAAGTGTCTCGCCAAATCCTGTCTGGCCAAGTTTGCTCAGTAAAAGCCTCTCATCACCAGCGGACACTTCGAATTCAATTTTTTTAAGCCTTTTTCTTTTTGAACAGTGCTCCCTCACAGGGTCATTTTCTTTACACCCTGAAACTAGCAATTTAGCCTGCACGTTAATTTTTTTTAGAAAATTTTTGGAACCTTTTGAACGCTTGTTTGCCAGAGTTTCATTTTTTCTGTAACTAGAAAGATAGGAATGAGGCAGGCAGATCTTTTCTCCACCTCTGACTTATTTGTCTCCTCTGTTGCTCCATGTTTGTTTGCCTAGATTGATTATGGAGGGGACCCCACAAGATGACAGAGCCCTCCTAGATGAAATGTCTGTTAGTGAGGTGTTCCAGTATAGAAGGGGACACCAGAAAGGGGTCAAGTTTGGGACTCCATCGCTGCAAACCTCAATGCTATTGAATACCTAAAATTTAAGGTCCTCAAGAGGTCATGTAGAGACCGCTGGACTCTGTTGCGTGGGAAATACCAGAAAAAAATGACAAATGAAATCAAAGCATCCGGCATTGATGTGGAGGTGAATGAAATTGACACCATAATTGAAGAGCTTATCGTGAAAGAAGATGCTGCTGTTAGCACTGGTGGTAAAGACAAGAAAAAGGTTGAAGAAGAAAAGAAGGCTGCAGAACAAATTCGAAAAAAGGCCATGCAACGTTTGGGAGAAAGTAGCAAAGATGTGGGGCAGATGGAGAGGTGGAACTGAAGAAGAAAGAGTGAAAGAGTAGTGGCGAAGCTGTGGAGTTTCTCAGAGAAAAAGCAAAGTTAGACCATTCTCTCAGAGAGGAGGAATTTTAATGTTTGAATGTTTCCCTGTTTAAGCTTTTTCATTGAAATTAATGTAAGTGATTACTGATCATTTTCAGGTGGTTTTTTTTTTTAATTTTCAAAGAAATGTTACTTCTCATATGCTATGACAACTGAAGAGGACCATAATAGAGCTTTTAGTGCTCTTTTTGGTGCTCTTTTTAACAACATTTAAATCCCCCCTTTCCATTCTCACTTATTCTTAATGTGATTCCAAGGAAGCTACTTCTTTTCTTTGTTTCTAACATTAGTATTATAACTGGTCAAGGGTAATCACAAGAACAGTCAGTCAAATTTGAAGCTCGAAAAATGACGAGGCCTTATTGCCATAGAGACAGGTGCGGGTATTGTACAGTAGTGCACAGACAATATACATTTTGCCAATGCCGCGCTCAAGCCAATTTTTAAATTCTTCTTAAAATCCAAAAACTTGAAATAGTTTATAACATCTCCAAAGAGCCGTTCCACTGAAATCCTTAAAGAGCTCATGGAAGCGTTGAATGCTTCCATTAAAGAAGTGAGATAAGGGTTCCGGAAAGGGCCTTGCAGGTGGACTCTAAGTGGATAAGCTGCATCTCTATATTGGTAAGCCTGCTGCTGGTGAAAACGCCTAAGCCTCTAGATCCTGAAGAAGCCCGGAATCAGCCAACATGGCTTAATCGTGCCTCTTACCTTCTGAAAAACAAATATCAAATAAATAATGTGAAATATCCAGGCTTTAAAATGAGTGCTTTGTGTTGACTAGTTATATATTTTATTTTATAAAAGGAACATACCTACTGGACCATACATATTTGCAATGAACCCATTGGGTACAGCAACCGACTGAAACTTCAGGGCGTGGACCCTTTTATGTCCATTATATTCAATCCTCTGCTGCTCACCCGGTTTGGAGATTGGACGCACCGTACCATCAACAAACCCAAAGCAGTTGTTTAGGGCGGCACCTTTACCTGCGATGGCAGCAGCGTACTGTTCAGAAAATCCAGGATTTAGCACAGCAGGATTCCACTGAGTGCCATGCGGTGGCCATGGGTGTCGTAGATAAAATCCATCACTCGATTTGTTATCATACATAGCTCAGGAAGAGGTCTTCCAAAACGCGAAATCATATCATTGAAACGACAAGGGTATGCCAGTCGTTTCAATAGCATGCATAGTCCCTCCATTCCATCGCATACGGTTCGTTGGTAGCAATGTTCCTGAAATTTGCAAGGCTTCGGCAAGCCCTTGGAGATCATTTTTTTCAACACGAAATTATACCTTACACTCAGTTTCATCCATGTTTACGAGCGTGAACGGGTCGTAACTGTCCCAAGGAAAATCGGGATTCTTGGACTCATAGAAACTCTTCATCTGATAACATGTTGTCAGCGTAGTAAATAAGCAATAATTGTCTTAGTTCTTTATGTGAAGCCATGATCCCTCATCGGTAGTCTTCTAAGGGGCCGTCCTTCTGAGTATTCACTGCGATCTTAATGTTCGAATTTTGGCCGGAAGCGACGGCTACCTCAGTTCCAGGTTTGCTCTGCTAGTCCGGTCGCCGTCGCCCCCAAAACGTCTCTATCTTAAGTTCCCTATTGATGTCAACGGGAGCAAGAGACTGTCTCCCACCCCGAGTGTGAGTAATTTGAGTCTCAGGCCGTGTAGCTATCTTTCAACGGTAACGCGGAGTTCAAGCCAAGGTCCTATCGATGGCTTCAGACTGGAAAGGTTGCAGAGATTTGCGACCTTTGATTCGCTCTCGGTGCGAAGTACCCTGCGAGCAGAGGCCCTTCGATCTTCCTAGATAAGTCGGGACTTATCTAGGAAGATCGAAGGGCCTCTGCTCGCAGGGTAGGTGCGAAGGCGTCTCGAAGCAAGATAACGAATGGAAAGGAGGACTATCGTCTGTTACCTAGGCGGAATTTGGAGGCGATTGGAGCAGTTGGAGCAAATTTACGGCCGTTTTCCTCCGGTGGATCAGTCGGGCCGCTTCGCTGGAGTGCGCAACCTTGGTAAACCTTTATATAGAGAGAAAACCGTTTACATAAAAACCCATAAAAACGGCCATAAATCGGCCCACGGACCACACAGGAGAGACGTAACACACATTTTAAGTAAGGTAAGCTGTTTTTTTATTAAAATCCTTTCATTTTCGCAGGTTACAGAAACGATACGTTTTTTTCCAGTACAAATCCTTATATTTCGAATATTACGCAATAATGCCGATGTTCGCCGATGCTCATATTTCGAGCTTGGGCTACCTGTGGTCTGATAGTAAAAAAACTGGATAGGTTGCATGAACGAGCACTTCGTTACTTGTACAGTGACGAGTCTTCACAGACTAGCACTCTTTGTGATCGTATTGGTTACAGTCATGCGGATCAGGCGACGTATCCAGAACTTGTTAATTATTGTATTTAAGGCAATTAACAATTACCTACCTGAATATCTGAGAGACCTATTTAGGTTAAGAGACAACATCAAAAAGCTGAGACGGGTTAACAAGTTGCAAGTACCGAAACCTAATACGACTCGTTATGACAAGAACTCAGTTAAGTACTTGGCGGCTATTACTTAGAAAATGATTTCTGATACCTTAAGATCCGTAAGCACATTGTCAGCCTTTAAAAAAGCAGTCCGACAGCCACAGGAATTTTTGCTAGAGGTCTAACCAACCTCATCAAACCTGAGATTAAATAAAGCTTCATTCATTTCTTCATTCATTCACGAGCATCGCAAGGCACGACTTTCTCTTTGCTCATAAATCTGTGTCCGCCTTGACGTCATCCAGAGTAGTGACGTCAGAGTGCATTATGGGTTTCCAGGCAACCGATAGCCATCGCTGACAAAGCTCCGGGTTCTATTCATGAAGAGCTGACAGGTTTTTTCACCTGTGAATTATAACAATGTTTACGGTCGGAGAATCACCACCCAATGTCTTAGGCAAATGAAAGAGAACAGCAAACTCAACAACAACGGTGGATTCACTGACAAGTGGCTGGAAATTCTCGCCGGGGAAGATTTACAAAAAACGCTGTCAACTAGAGGCAGAGGCTATACAGCGACCACGAATATGTAAAGAGGCAGCAACAAAATAATATATAGATTTAGCCAGGGCTAAAAGCGAAGCTCTCGATAATATTTATAGTTTGCTCAAACAAAATATAAAATCATGTTATGCTAAGCGGCGAAGGCAACCAGAAAGGTGAAAAAACAACAACAGGTCTAATTAGCAAAAAAACAACTTTGCACGTGCAGCACACTTTTGTACATTTCTTTGACGTTGTTTTGCACGGCCACAACGTGAAACTTCCAGAAACTTCCTAGTTACACCTTTTATGGAGAAAATGTCGTACGTGTTGTTGTTAAACTTTTTTCACTCGCTCATTTTCACCTCGGTGGCCGCTAGGATTTTCTCATTTTTTCACCGCCGCTAAAAAATTTTCATGTTGTTCTTCCAACAAATAGCTCCTTATCTTCCGCTCTAGCTCTCTGTCGCTCTTTTTCTCGTTGAAATCCGCTGGCCTGTCGCTCACTTAATTTTTTCTCTGTATTACAAATTTTTGGACATGACAATTAATCTTACTTTAGACAACAAGGATACAGAAACAATTTCCGCCTTCCCTTTTCGTCTTTATTGACTCTTCAGTTGTCTCTGCTTCACAAGACGCGGGTGGCTATGCGATTTCCCGCCAAAATAAACTCGAGTTGCATTTGGGTTGCCATACCTGTTGGTCGAGTTATTCAAACATTGGTATTCCCGTGGTGCAGACGGACGGTCGGGCGTACGGTCACGTGATTACCAAAATTTCTCGGATGGGTAGATTACCAAATTTTCTTACCCATGGTGCTCCGCTTTGCGCGCTTCGCGCGCGTCGAGCGCCACTACTACAATTACACTGCAAACGAAGCCGACGAAGAGAGGTAACACCGACTGTCGACGTTTCAGCAAAATACGGTCAATAGAATTCGCAACGAAACCGATGAGGAGAGGCAAGTTTACATTCAAAATTATCTTCTTCGATGCAACGATAGGCAGCAAGAATTACAGCATCTGTAAAATCGACATGAGGAGTATCTTTCCAACGGACTAAGGACAGCCGATCAGCCTTTTCACCGTTTTACAGTAAGCTTTATTTTACAATAATGTGTGACATGTAGGAAAGCGTTAAATTTGTAAAAAAAATCCTTACTGAACAAAATTTTTCGTTTAAGCTTACAATTTTCATTCAATTTCCTTCACAAGTAAAAAATATATATGTATAGCAGCCTCATACAAAAACACAGCTGTGTCTTTTAAGTCCAACAAAAGTTCATTATTGCTGGCCTCCTATATTTTCGTTCCTATTATCCGAAAAGAACATCTGTATTTCGGATATCCTCAGAATATTAGTGTGCGACATGGTTGCCATGCCAGGAAAGCTCAGGAACGTTAATTCCTTTCGCTGTTAGGGAAATTTAAGAAGTCAATCATAACATTTAATTATTTCAAAGGAGTCGGAGAGAGGTGACATATTCACAGAAATAAAACATTTGTTCCATTGGCAGCTTTACATTCACGATAAACGCATGTAATACAGAGAAAGTGTTCATTTGACTCGTGTCAGTCTGGGAAATTCAAAATCTATGGCTCTGCGACTGTCTCAATGTTTAGAATGGAGACCAATGGAGAAACTGATCACTTTCAACATGACTTGTTTGTGGAATTTTCAACAAATTCACTCTTGCATAGGTATTTGTTTCTTATGCACGTACACGAATAACTATGAACACTTGCCTAAGTGATAATAAATTTTTACTTTTTACATGGATTTAGTGCTTTATTATGAATGGCCGCACGTCCCATAATCATAAGTCATTATCACTTTAATAATTCTCATGAATAGCATTTCTATTTCAGTGATTATGTTTGCACTTTACTGTTACGAACAATAGTTGTCAAGTGCGATCATGTACCGAAAAAAGTGCAAACACTTTTATAGCTGTATAGTTGACCTAACAATAATTTTATTTTCTCCAATAACCAGCATTTAGTTGTTGTTTTCACTGCAACATTATCTCGTACCATTGCTATCCACACACTACTACTGACACGTTTCACAAATAATTATTACACTTAAGCAAATGCAACTGCATATTAGCCGGCAGTTATCCACTATCACCCCCATTCCCTTTTGACCATAATTACACATGTAGGAGGGTCAAATGGGGTGAACACGGGATGGGACCTACGCAGCATTCACTAACAACAGCAACCCCATTTAAATCTCAGAAGATCCTTTTTTGAGCTATTTTGAAAAAATAGCTCATATGTCAGTGGTGTGAGCGTATGTATCTTTGTGGCTTTGTATCTTTGTATCTTTGTAACTTTGTATCTTTGTATCTTTGTATGTTCGGATGTTTGCTGCAAGAGCCAATAACGTTGAAGGTACTATGAGTTGATGCTTAGGAACCAATGAGATCTTGGCATCTACTTAAATATGACATTGTTAAAGGTCGAACAGGGTCACTTTGAGACCGCCATCTTGATTCTTCACAATGTTTTCGTCTTTTATTACGGCTACAGGTGTTTGGAAACATTGTATTAAATATCTTCATGATTCAAACGCTGTGTACATATACAGTGATGCAGCTGTTTAAGGGTTCATATTTTAGTGTGGATGCTATTTCAAGACATTTCTGACCGAATTCGGCTATCGCGAACGGTACTGACGCGCACATTTATGAGTTGTGTTTCACCTGTTTCAAGGTAGAGTATAAAAGATCATATATTTCAAAAGTCTTTCAGTGAAGCAATAATTGATATTTAGATATGGACTTTAATTTGAAAGTATGCGGCCTATAAAATGTGTTTTTACAAGTTTGAAAGGCAGCTTATTATTTTTAAAGCTGTGCAGAGTATTGTTAATCCTGTAAACAAGCTTTAAAAATATTACTCTCTCGCTTACAAAGTTCAACAGACCTTTTTCGTTCTGGCAAAACAAAAAAGAAAAGAATAATAAGTGAACAACATGATACATCCTTCCGGCATACTAAGCATTATATATAGTTATTGAAACTTATTTTATTTAGTAAAGATGAGTGACTTAAGTAGAAACAGTAGCGTTAGGGAATAAAATTGGAAGAAGCCAGTTGACACAATAATTAGATACTGTTTTATTGAGTGGAGTAACATGATATGAGCAGAAATATATTTCGGCAGTTTGATAATTTTCTTGGAAGTCAATAAATATTAGGCTATCAACCTTGACGTTGCATGAAACATAATTTAATTGCAGATGTTGTAATGAACCCGAGTTGATTTCTTAAAATATTTTGAGAAAATTGTGTAGTAAACAATTTGCGTTTTTTTTTTTTACGTACGAATTGTAAAAGGGCCAAAGACCAACATCTTCACTTGCAAATTTTGTGCATGAGTTATTTTTATAATTCTGTTTACTAGATTACTGTGTGATAACTCGAATTCCTTCACGTACGAACCACGAAAGGGGGCAAAGTCCAACACTTTCACGTGCCAGTTATGTAACTGTACATCTCATGCAGATTGGCTTTTCACAATAATAATAGTAACTTGAACGTATGAAGACCTGTTTCGTTTCGTCACCAATGCCTTAAAAAAGGCTTTTGTCTTTTAAGAAGCAATAGCTTTTAAAACACCAAGAAATAAGTTGTCGGAGTCAAAGACTGTTTCATTGAGTATTAACTGTTGTGTTTTGGAGGTCGTCTTGGCCTTTCACTTATAACGTTCCGCGAAATATTTTCGGATAAGCGAGTTGTAAGGTCTTGATGCTTTGAAAGAGTGTTTTTGAGAACATAGGAAATGGTTTTCTCAGCTTGGTGATTCTTCAGGAGGCAGAAGTCCTTGAAGATGAAATGGTGAGATTTGAAATACCTTGAAACGGTTTTGATGGTTGACGGTAAATACTACTTTTCACGGCTAACTGTCAACCCCATTATATTGCGACCTTATTGACGTGCTACTCATAAAAGAGCCCCTAGTTGTAAAGATATGGCAAGCATGGTAAATGCCACATTTGCCTAGTTATTTAGACCCCATGTTTTTTGGTATGCAAATATGGCATTTACCATCTTTGCCATATATCTGCTCCTCAGATATTTGCAAGGAGAAAATTTGTTCGAATTCTTGGCTTGCAATCACGTGATAAGGTGGTCATGTTGGTGGTACTGTTAGTGGTCAATACAATAGAATTTTTTCTTGAAGATTTTACTTGAGGGTTTAGTTCCTAGAGGAGGAAATGATTTTGTTCTTGACCACCAACATGGCCGCCGTGACTTCACGTGCAAACCAGCAATCCATCTTTACATACATAAAACTTTATTTAAACTCTAAATCATTCAGTAATGTGCAACGTCACATAAAGATATATCAATTAAAAGCTATTAAAATATATAATTTGTGCACTATATTTACTGGTTTACATGATTGCTGAGTGGGAAACCGATGATTGCATCACTCGATTAATTTGCATTTTAATTGCCCTATTGAATTAATATTTCTAACATATTTCTGTAAAGGATTCCATAATTGGGTCCGAGTTGCTATAGCTAAAGCTGCGCTTTAGATAATTGGTGCGTGGCTTGGGCAAAGTTAGCGTAGTACTGCAAGTACCCTGGGGATAGTTTATGATGGAGCTTAAACATCATAACTGCCTTTTGTTTTTACCTTCCTGCTGAGAGTGTATCCCATTTCAGCATATCTAAGGGCGCTTTCCATTTGTCAGAACCAAGCTCGTGAAAGGAGCGCTCCGCTCTTCATGTAATGTGTGATGCGGAGTAGGACTGGCACGAGCGCTCTTTCCGCGCTTCCGGTGCGCTTAAAGGCCGGCGAAATTTTCCTTTTTGCAAACCGGAGATCCTATTTTCTTTCTGTAATTTCAGGCTACAGTGTTAAAATGATAAATTCGTTTCATAACAGTATCAATAAATAGTTTCATATGTTTGTGTCTGTATGCCTATAAGTCAAACTTGTTGGTCGTATAATGCCAAACTTTGAGTTTAATTTGAAAGTGTTGAATACCTCCTCCTTCCACTAAATATCACCTAATCGTCTTTTGCCGTTTCGTTTGCAAAAGCTTAACACTTCTTAACCTCAGTTTTTACATATGTTAAAGGGGGATAAATTTTATACAACATAACAAAAAATTAGATTGATATATTTTGATATAGTCGCGTTGTACTGCTTCAAACTTTGCTTCTCGGGTGCAACGCGCCATGGCAATTCGTGCAATGCGTCGTAAATCCGGCAACCGCATGTAAACAAAATTTATTGAGGTTAGTTGTAAGGTTTTTTCTCCGTTTTTCTCTCTAAAACAAAACAAGGTGAACGGTAAAAACGGTGGGGAAACTAATTTTGAAGTTTCGAAGAAACAGACAGACGTATGAGATGTTTTTTTAAAAATTAAAAAGAAGGATGATGGTGATTGACATTAGCATAATTTCACCTTGCACGAGCTGCACGCATTTATAAAATACACGTCATCTAGTTATGAAACACGATCTGCTATCTTTTAGTTTTGCCATGGATGATATGGATGTGAGATTTTCCTTCGTGTTTTGGTAAGTACTTAGTTGTTTTTGTTGTGGAATAACATCGACATTGGCGAGTAGTAGAACGAAAATATAATTCAGTGGTAGAGTCATGGAAGTAATAAGAGAAACCCTTTGAAAGAGATGTTTGTCACTCCAACTAAACCTTCCACAAAAAATAGCAACATTTACCTCTCGGAGACAGCGTACCAGCACAAAGGAACGAGGAAGAAGTGCAAGAAGACAACGTAAGCCGCCATAATTCAGTGACAGCGGTAGTGTCTAATGGACAAACCACATCGCAAGCCCTGACCGAAGTCGAAAACAAGCGACATTTCTAAGCAGAGTCCCAGTCTACTGCATCACACCTTTTTGCTCGGACGCGCTCGTTTCACCGCCCAACCTTTATCCGCCCTGGTCAGAACTGGCCAGAAGGACCATTACCGGACCAGTTATTTTGACAATGAAATCGGCTTTTTCCAAGGGTTTTTGCTGAAGAACCATCTCCTTCCTACACACTATTTAGGATTTGACTGATCTCGCTGGATAGTTTTGATTAACAGTGGAATTCTCATGACGAAGGGAAGGGTCTGACTGGTCATTTCTGACAAAAGGAAAGCGCCCTAAGAGAACGCTATAGAGCTTGTCTCATCATTTGCCTTAACGATCGCCCTGGCTTCACGGTTTTGCAATTTTTGCAATTTATCGCTTTAACTCATCCCAGACGGTACCATGGGCGTTATAAACTTGTATAGCTGTTGATTAAACTGTATGCAGATGATACCAAGGTTTACAGAGAGATCTCCGACATAGCTAGAGACACAAGCATCCTTCAGTCCGACTTATTCCACCTTAGAAATTGGTCTGAGGTCTGGCAGTGAAACTTCAATGCGAAGAAATGTGAAATTATGCGAGTTACACATAATCGTGATAAATCTGTCCCACGTTACTCCCTCGTCCCGCGTGGAGAAAGTCTAAGTTCAGTGAGTTCTGTAAAGGACCTCGGCATCACAATCTCGCATGACCTCTCGTGGTCTCCACACGTTGTTGAGGTTGTCAATAAGGCCAATAAAGTTCTTGGTCTAATCAAGCGAACAATCGGTTCTGTAAACAAGGAAATCTTTTCCACACTGTACAAGGCTCTTGTGAGACCAATCCTTGAGTACGCTTCCCCTGTATGGTGCCCTTACCTAGTTAAGAATATTGTTCTCTTAGAGAAAGTTCAGAGAAGAGCTTCTCGATTGGCCTTAGGTCAGCGAAGGGGAGAGATGTCATATGAAGATCGCTGCGAAATGTTACGGTGGTCGCAGTTGACTGATAGAAGGCTATATTTTTCTTTGATTGAATGCTATAAATTTGTATTCGCATTGAATAGCCTTTGTTTTTCCGATTTTTTTGAGTTCGCTTCAAAACGTACCAGGTCCAATCACAACTACAAACTGCAAGTTAAATCGGCTAACTGCAATTGTTATAAAAACTCTTTCTTTGTTAAAATTATTCGTGAATGGAATGACCTGCCCGCCAATGTTGTTGAGATAGGAAATTTAAGACGTTTTAAAATAGCTCTTAAATCGTTCATGCGTATTTCTTAGGTTTTTATCCATCTTAGATCTTAGATTTTATTCATAAGCATATATTTTTAATTTTTATTTTTGGAAGTTTATTTACATAGGGTCAACCTCTTAAACTTCCTTTTTAGGGTATTATTTGTATCGTTTATTTCTTATGATACCTTAAATAAATTATGTATGTATGTATGTATTAAGAAACAAAGGGCCTGATTCGCTTTAGAGCACCTATTGCAGCGAATACTTTTTCACATACTTCGTTAACATAATTTGTCCAAGTTAGTCGGTCATCGATTGTGAGGCCTAATGACTTAGTATGATCCTCTCTCTCAATTCGATGGTTCTCTAATTATACACAGATTTCGTTATTACTCTCAGCAAGTAGCCCCTGACGAGAACCAATAATCATAAATTAAGTTTTCGCTACATTAAGGCTAAGCCATTTCTTCGTCCAGTGTTGATAGTTCGCGTAACTTTAACGAACATATCAATAGCGTATGTAAGAATGCAAGGCAGAGGATCAGCGTGCAATTATTCCCCACCTCAAACACTGCTACTTAGTATTGCAGTTTTGCAGGGTCTCAGACACTCGTAGATTAGAGAGGCCACAAAAATGGGATTGGCGGGCTGTCTTAATTACCAGCAGCTTTCAGCTTTCAAATAGAGCAAATTACCATGCCTTTCATGTCCTATAAATTATTACGCATAACTGTCCGTAACTCGTTGCAAATCCTCACTCGGCTTCTGAGAACGGAAATCTCTTCCAAGGAGAAGGCGACATAATATATCACAGTTGTCTACAACTTTTCTTTGAGATAAACAGGCAGGCCGAAAAAAAAAAAAAAAAAAAAAAGAAAAAATACTGCAAGATTTTGTCCTGTCTTTTTCCAAGATCCCAAGAATTTACAGTTACATCCGTAGGACACTACCCGCAAAAAGTTGCACAATAGAGTTAAGTTTCATTAAGTTTAAAAGGCCAGCGGATAGATTCTCATTCACCGTAAAGGATCAGGGGGTGTCATCGGCATATTGGCTTATCTTAATTTAGGTGTTATTCACGGTGATACCTTTAATGCTAGAGTTAGCACTAATTGATTTCCCTAGCACTTCGACTGATAGAATAAACAAGTAGGAAGATAGGGGGCAGCCTTGCCGAACACCTCTTTGTAAAGTGAAGAAATCGCTCGACCATCCGTTTTTCAAAACGCAACTTTCAATGTTGTTATATATAAACTCCTGGAGTTCTTCTCTAAATCCATATCTTTTAAAGCTTTTAGACCATTCTTTCACAGTTAAAAGCTCGCAGAGTCATAACTCGCAGAGTCATTATAATCCAAAAATGTGTCATTCTTGTGTTGGAAAAATTCTTTATCTGTTGTGATTGTGTTTCCTTGAGATGTGTAACGAATTTTATAGGAAGTTTCACGCTCCGAGAGAATTTCAGATTCATAGGTGACAAATTCGTTCTCGTTGATTTGGAGCTGACTTATTGTGTTAAGCTTACAATGCCTCTTTTCGAGATTGAGAAAATTCTTCGTATTCCTTTCTTCTTCATTATACCATCTTACTTTGCACCTTAAAGTCGCTTTTTGTGTGCGCCACTATACTAAAGTATATCTTCTAATTCTTTTTTGCACAAACCTAGTTCTTCTGTAAGGGTATTAATTTACTGGGAACCGACCGTCGACCGGGCTAATTCTTTTTCAAGTGACCAAATGTTTCCTCTAGGACACTTCCTTTGTTTACCGCTTGACGTTTTTTGCCAATCGCTTAACTGATTGATTTCTCTCGGACTTTCGTTTTGATCATTTCCCCGCAAAGAAGAGACCGGTTGACAGTATCGATATTTCTATATTCTTTCTGTGTCTGGTCGAGTAGTTTCATCATATCAATATAGTCAGTACTAGTTAAAAAAGATGTGTTCAGTTTCCAAACTCCACGTCCCTTAGGATTTGAATGCAAGGATATGTTTCTTGTTTCAACGAATGGTCTGTTTTCCGCTGAGAAAACGTTATCCACAAAACTTTGGGATACCAGGAAAAATCTAATAATTGTAATAGCGTAAAAAAAAAATTCGTATTCTAAATATTGAAATACTAAACACGTTCCAAAGTTAAACTTGATATTCCAAAGCAGCATTTCTTGCAAAAACGGATGATTTTGGTCATATTTTTTACAAAAAAATACAAGAAATTTGGTAAAAAATGACCTGTTTGCGCTAAATTTTGAAACAGTGGAACGTTTTTCGTCGCAATTTAACTTTGATTGCTTACATTTTGCCAAATACTGCATTATTGCGTTAGGTTAAGAAAAAGTAGAATCTTATGAAATCTTGCAAGTACTTGATTTAAATCTTCAAAAGTGGAAATGAAGGCACTCGAATTAAATATAATTGCCAATACATTACGGTAGAAACTTTCAAATACTTTCAAATTTTTACCAAAAGGGAAATAAATAGGGTAATTAATGCCCCTAAATGGGAATTATGTGCAAAAATGACTAAAGCCATAGTTTTTTTGGAGCTGAAACGCCTCAAAGGATTCCTCTTGGCAAAAAATTAAACAATCTGTCAAAAATATCAATATTTTCAGTATATCTTTCCTATAAAAAGTTGAAAGTAGAAATTTTCAGGCAGTTCTAGTTAAAAGTTTCCATGTTCTTTTCAACCAGCTTTGTCGCAAGGAACAAGGGAATTTCCATGTTCCTTGCGACAAAGCTGGTTAAAAGGAACATGAAAATTTCCATGTTCCTTCGCCTAAGTTGGTTAAAAGGAATTGTCGCAAGGAACATGGAAATTTCCATGTTCCTTACGACCAAGTTGGTTAAAAGGAACATGGAAATTTTCATGTTCCTTGCGACGAAGTTGGTTAATAGGAACATGGAAATTTCCAAGTTCCTCGCCGCGACCAAGCTGTTTAAAAGGATCATGGAAATTTCCATGTTCTTTGCAAAAGGCCCAGTAAAAGGTACTTGAAATTAATCCACCGTACGCCAGGGCTTACTAAGATGATTTAAAAAATGTAAATTAAAAACTTAAAAGTGATTCCCAAAGTTAAGAGAACCTAAAAAAACAAAATCAAATTTGGTGCACGAAAAGTGGGTCATCTGTTTATGAAATTGAACGTTTAAAATAAAGTTTACTTTACCTTCCAAATGTATTCATTTGCTCTTTCGTAACATCGTTTTCCTTTAATATAGAACATTTTTACACTCCTGAAAGGTTACTAAGAACGTACACGGCTATGTTTAAAGGATAAGTTCAATGAGTGCTTACTCTTTCACACAAACGCTCCTTCCTCCATATGTACTCCACATTTTCAGGCCATGTGAAGCAAAATACGCGGAACTGGTTTACAATATTGTTCTGACTAGATATTTTTTTTTCTGAAAAAGACAAAAGTTCAGAATCAAACGGCCAAACAAAATTTTACCACTTTATGCAATTTTGTAGGAAGGGTGCTCTATTAGTAGAGAGTGTTTGAACTGGACTCACATTAAATCAGTAAAATAAAGCTGAAAAGCGCTTATTTGGATATAAGCATCTAAATCCATGTTATCTACTTACTGTTGACTTATAAAAGGAAGTCTTTGATAGCTGAAGTATTGTATTGCACGGAAAAGACCAATTAGGAGTGAGAAAGCAATGCCGCAAACAAAAAAACTCAAACTGTTTACTCGCACAGTAATTAAGGAATTTATTTTATACTGCGGAGGGCAAGTCACACGCTCGATGTTTTGAGACGTAAGAATTAGGGGCCGTGGCAGCGAGACTAGGGAAAATGGCTGTGGTGACAGAAGATCATGATTTTGCAAAGAGATTTCTCAAGCAACTGCTTAGGAGACTGAGTGAGGTCAATCAAACGCTTCAAATACAGACGAGAAAAAAATGAAAGGTAACAAAGTCCTGAATACTACATAGAAACGATACGCTAAAGGCAAATTGAGAGAAGCAAAAACGAGACGAAACGAAAAAGACTGACGAAAGAAAAATGGGGGTTTAAAGTAATTACACGTTATTGTAAAATCCAGTGGAGTATTAAAACCGGTACGACATTTTCAAACATTTTGTCCGGCTATTATTCCAGAGAGGCTGTTTTCCAAACTCAGATGAAAATACCCTATATTTATCGGTCTATTTGAGTTTTTAGCCTGTAGACCAAGGTAAAACTGCTCATGGTGGTCTTTTGTCTGTTTTGTTTGACTTGTTTGCGCGCGATCTTCAAATTTTAAAAACCCAACGGACAACTCAGTAAAGACCAGTAAATACCGCCTTGTTTTCTTTGACCCTTTAAATTTTACCACTAAATTTTACCAGATCAAACAAAAAAGTGGTAAAATGTAAGGCATTTCTAAATGATGCTGCCATAACTTATTCCTTTACGAAGGCGTTTGGTAAGAACTTCATTGAAACAGCTATATTTTGCCAGAAAATCACTACTTTAGAAAATCAAGTTTAACTTTGGAACGTGTTACTATTAATAACTATAAAAGATTGGCATACACCTGTATGCCAATCGCAAGACTCACATAATCGTAAATCCTTTGGTAACGAGTTCCAAAGAGATAGCGCGGATACCGAAAACGATCTTATTATAAACCCTACGAACGTAAATTATGTGGTATTTTAAATTTATTATCGCTTTAGAATCTAAGATTAAACTGAGGTTTATAAACGTCTAAAAGGTCAGTAATATATGGTGGTGCTAAACCATTCAGTGCCCATGTTAACAACAGTTTATTACATCCACTTTGAAATCACTGGCTATCCGTGCAATCTGATTGGCTCTTAGCAGTGTGATTTATTCCTAAATCGCACCATTTTTTGCTCTAAATCGCATCTGTTCCAAATCGCGTCATTCATGTTCTAAATCGCATCATTTCTGTTTTAATAATATACACGAAAAAATTACTCAATTCTTATTGGCTGAGAAAGGAGTGCAGCTCTTCTGTAACACGAGTGCAAAATGTGTAACACGAGTGCAAATTAGAAATGCTTTCTGATTGGCTAAAAACACAGAAGAAACCAACAAGAACCAATCAGATTAGAGCTGTTTCTATAGCAACATATTGGCAGAAATTTTGAGATAAGACGCGGAGGAAAATGACCGGGGTTTTCAGCAAACAACGATTTGGTTTTGTAAGTGAAACGACGATTGAAGAGCTAAAAAATTTTTCCAAAAACCCAAACAGTAAAGAGTACGTCTTTCTGGCTGAATGTATGGGAGACGTGGTGCAAACAGAAAAATATTGTCAACAAAATCGAGGAAAACGAGCCAGAAAAACTAAACAAGCTACTTGAAACATTCTACGCTGAAGTAAAAAACAAAAACGGTGACGACTACGAGCCAGACAGCTTAAGAGTGATGATAGCTGCACTTGATAGACATTTAAACGAGAAAGGATACAAGTTTTCCATCATAAGAGACAGGGAGTTCCACTCTTCCAAGCAAGTTTTAGAGGGGAAAGCTCGGCAGCTTCGCCAATCCGGTATGGGCAAACGTCCAAATAAAGCCAGAAGTTTAACTGAGGAAGAAGAAGAGGTGCTGTGGGAGGCAGAAAAATTTGGTTCCAAAACTCCAGAAGCGCTTATTTCTTCTATGTGGTGGCATTTGACGCAGTTCTTTGGTCTCCGCGGCCGTCAAGAACACCACGCAATGAAAATGGAAGATTTTCAACTCTGCAAAAATGACGAAGGTATGGAGTTCGTGCAGTTTACCGAAGGTCCAACGAAGACCAGACAGGGCGGACTGCAGAGCAAGAACAGAGATTTTCTGCCCCGAATGTTCTCTGTTGGAGGAGAAAGGTGTCCGGTTGCTATCTTCAAGCAGTTTGTCGAGCGAAGACCACTAAACATGCGATGGTCAGGTCCTTTCTACCTCAGTGTCAAAAGAAACCGAACACTGAATGACAACATCTGGTTCAAAACTCAACCAATGGGCGTAAACACGATTAGCAACATGATGAAAACAACTGTGGCGGGTACTAGCCTTGAAGAAAGTCACAAAAAGTTCACGAATCACAGTGCTAGAAAGACAACAGTGAGCAAGCTAAAGAAAGCAAACATTGAACGCTCAGATATTGTGAAGGTCACAGGCCACCGAAGCGTACAATCCCTCGACGATTACGATGAAGCCGACGAGGAAGAACAACGACGAATCTCCAGTGCAATATCCAAACGAAATTATGAAAACCCCAGTGCTGAGAAAAAGCGAATGGCAGTTTCCGACATCGCAACAACTGTGGCTCCACTCGCTCCGGTAAACACGAAGGTGCCCGTACCACACACATTGGCCGGCCCATCGATGACAGCGACGAAAAAAAACCAATTGCCTCCGTCACTTTCAGGTTATCAAGCTCAGAATTTCTCGTGAATCCAACCATGATGAGGTCCCAGGAACAGACCATGATGAACACGTTCAACAACTGTGAAGTGTCTTTCATCATTGGCCGCTCAAAGCGAGCTCCTGAGATTTCAAAACGACAGCCCAATTCTTGTAAACGCCGAGCGTTCATTATTGAGGATGATTCTGATTGAACGTTTACTTTTCCTGATTATTGTAAAGCGAGTTTTCTTTACATAAATGTAAAACGCTTGAAAGGTGTTAAATCATTCCTCACACATTTCCAAGTTCTAATTTGAATGATTTTGAACGTGTCAGTCTTGTAAAACTTTGCATTTGACAAACGTTGTAATCTGTTTCAGCCAATCAGTTGAATGAACTAAAAAAGCGCGCCCCGTCAAATTTTTTTGTTGTAGTTATTTTTTTCGTGTATATTATTAATAAGTAATCACATGATTTTTCTCGTGCAATTTGGAATAAATAAGCACTTGTAAATTTTTCAAAGACCACAAAGTGCACTCGCCCTACGGGCACGTGCACTTTTGTTGGTCTTTGAAAAATTTACTCGTGCTTATTTATTCCAAATTGCACTCGAAATCATGTGATTACCTATACTAAATCGCACCATTTTTGTTCTATATCGCATCATTTCTGTTTCGAATACAAAATGAGATGTAAAAACCTTTTTGTCTCGGCTTTTTAACAAACCGGCTACTCGATCAATAAAATATTAGTACTGACTAAATTCTGCGATTTCAAAATGGATGTAATAAAGTGGTAATTGAACTTCGTGTCGTGCAATTTTGGTCTGAAATCATACTTGTGATTTCAAACGGAACTGAAATTGATTTGAGACCAAATTGCACTCCACTCAGTTCAATTACCATTATTGATCTTATACGCAAATCGTTCTTTTATCGGTAACCAATGGAACTCGAACGGCGCAGATATAGAATTCTTACACCTGCATTAGTGCTTGAAATGGTGCTAAAGAAACATGTATAGTCCCATTCCGTGGTCCAAAGGTCTTTTTGTTGATCGAAGCCAATTGAAAATTTATCTTCTTTTAGTGTCGTTCCCAAGGCCCCGCACAATGAGAGAGGTTATAATGATTGCGTTGTTGTCCTTTTTCATTGTTTTCTTATAAGCAAGTGATATAGATTGTAATTATGTACTGCTCTTTGATGGAAGGTAAAGAGGCTAAAGTGGTTTAGTATGATTATGCGCACGCGCGAGCGTCATCTGTTTTTTCTTCAAAAGACAATAGAACTGTCAAATTGACTCGACAAGATTTCCTTCCGGACCGCACCGCCGACAGAGATTTGTTGTTTATATTCTCAAGTAATATTTTAGACTTTCGAAGAAGTCTTTCGTCTTATATAAAAATTTGGCTCGCGGTTCGAAGACTCATCGCGATTTTATCGCTAGCTGGGCCGCCTCGCGACGCGAAAATCTCGTTCCGCTGGCTTATGGTACTTTGCGAAACGAAACGGTACTTTGCGAAATGGTACTTTGCGAAACGGTACTTTGCGAAACGGTTACACAAGCGCCAATGCGCCTAAATCAATCAATCAATCAATAATCTTTATTTATAAAGGATAAGTATTTAAAGCGACGCTTCGCTTGTGGGGTCGTGATTTTTCGCGTTGGCGACCAAATCCTGAAAATTAGCAGCCTAGAATGCTTCATCACACCTTATCTCTAGTACCTAGAATGCTACTGAAAGCTTAAGATTTGTTTCCAAAGAGCAATGTATTACCCGACGCCATCTTGGATTTAGGTGACTTGGAACGTTGTGTATGAACTATTTTAGTGTCGTCTTTGTAACACGTGTTAATTTTGTTAAATTTACACGTGTTACACAGAGGACACTAAAATGGTTCATACACAACGTTCAAGTCACCTAAATCCAAGATGGCGTCTGGTAATACATGCTGCTCTTTGGAAAGAGACTTAACGAGGAAATTTACTCCAGGTTTATCTTAAGTTTACAAATCTTCAGCTTTCAGTGGAATTCTAGGTACTCTAGATAAGGTGTGATGAAGCATTGTGTTGTAACCGTTTCTCAAAGTACCGTTTCGCAAAGTACCATTTCGCAAAGTACCATTTCGCAAAGTACCATTTCATTTCGTTTCGTTTCGCAAAGTACCATAAGCCCGTTCCGCTCGCTTTAAAAACATATTTTCTAATTTGAAACTCGTGTTAGAGGTCAATCGCTCCAAGTCCAGTAATATCTGCCTGATTTGCTCGCGTCCTAGCTTCAAACGTTTGAAAGACATAAATAAAAATGCAATCACAACGCTATGAATCGTCACAAAGGTTAGTCAAGAATGATATGAATCATGTCACTAGCTTTTCAAAACGTGTAGCGCCTGTTTGTTCGATTTTGTCGGCCGTAAGGAGATTCATTTCAAAGTTTACTAACGCGTCGTTGCAAAACATTCTGCTTCACGAAGCTCCCCTCCACAAGATCTCCTCAGTCACATCAACGTCTCAACGGTTTCTTTCTTACAGTATTTATTGTTGCTGTTTCATTTCTGCGTATTCCTTTCACAATTATCTGAGCTTGTATGGAAGCTAGCAGAAGAAATAAGCCTTCAATCGGCATCAAAGTGCTTCCAATCTTTTGGTCCTCCGGCCAACGGCAATAAAAGAAACGCCAAAAAATCCAGATTTTGCCCAAATAAAAACTTAACAGGAACAATATATCATTGATCTATAATCCTGAGAAGTTTTAGTGTCGCATTGAACCCGGCCAAGCGCGATGCAAACGGATTTTTCAAGATTCTCTTACTCTCCTCGCATCTTTTGATTTCGTGACATCCTGTCCAAAAATCAAAGTTTGGTGCATGCGCAGTAACGGGATACTGTTCCTTTAAGCATTCTGATTGGTTCGCTATGCTTGTCCTAAATGGCACAGCGGATCTAAAACATTAGATTCCAACATGGTTTATTTTCGTTGTTGCAACAACTCCTTGACGAGGGAAAGGTTTAACGATCACCAACGTGCGTGACCTTTCAGTTTGAAAACTTCGCTTGCATTTTGTAGCAAACGTAACGATCCAAACAAAGGGACTCATTACAACCCGTCCATCTTCGCCTCCATTGCAGAGAAAATTAGCACCCGCGAAATTTCGCCAAGATAACAGCGAAATTTCGTTTGACTCAGTGAAAATTTGTGGGTGCCTCAACAAAATTTCCCGGCGAACTTTCGTCTAATTTTCGCGAGAACAAAGGACGAAATTTGGCGACTTTCGCTTTTATTTCTTTTGCACAGTACTGTATCTCGGATCATTTAACAATTATTCCTCGAGCGCGAATGGGCTGTGAGTCAATAGCCCATTCGGCCTTCGGCCTCATGCTCGATGAATGTTTACAACTACTGTTTGTTGTAGTAGCACGAAGAGGCTGTTTTGTGAACTCAGTGTTTCCTAACAAGAAAAATCGAAGTTTATTTATGACAAACGAAAATGAAAGCACACATGTTTGCGGAAATTGTACGTTTGAAGTAAATAGGACAAAGAATATTGCAGGAAAACGACGCTTTACCTCAAGCAACCGAGCCGCCATGTCACTAGTACTTCTTGGGAAGAAGGATGCAAAAAATCTTTTTCACTTGCTTGGCGAGTTTACAGAAAATATCAAAGCTCGATTTTTCTTCCTATTTTTTCTTCTTGAAACTTTTAACGGTGCCATTACGGTGCCTTTTAGCCATTACGTTGTTGCCTGCGGGATGATAAACTTGCGAATTGCCATGTTTGAAAATTCTACAAAGATCTAACTTTTGGACATGTAATGGTACAGCTACATGAAAATTTTCACGCATGATTTGATCCGTCGATCAAAACGCACTTTTTAATGGTTCCCTTTCTGATTTTAATTTTTTGAGATCACTTTGTGTGTATGTACTAAAACAAGAGAGGATAAAGGGGACAGAGAAGGCATCCCCCATACACACCCTATTCCATAGGTAATTCGTCTCGAGTTATTTTTAGAATCGGGATAAAGTTACCTCGCGCGCTGCGTGGATGTTTCGTGGAGGTTTCGCATGACTAAACGCCGTGCAAAACATGTTGGACGAAAGGCAATGAAAGGGTAAAGAGATCGAGAGCATTCCTGAATATTGACGCGAAATGAGTCGGCGCTCACCTGGGAAAGGGAAATCGCTAGGCTCTTTGACAACCCGTGAAATCAGTTTAAATCGAAGTTGTCGTAACCTCAGAGCTTTGATAAAATGAGAAATTTCACCGGTCTATTGAAACTGGTCTATACAAGAGAGGAAAGGCGATTCTTTTTTAATTTCCGTTTCGCTACACAGCTTTAGCAGAAATCTCTCTGTAGTCGTTTTCGTCGACAAAACGAATAACAATATCGCTCTCCGCGTCTTCCGCCATTTTGTTCTGCGTCTATTCGTGAAGGACGCGTGGCTCTGAGCGTGGGTCATCCACGCGGAACATATTCGCACTATGTGAGTGGCTGTTGTCTAATCCCCCTTGGGATCTGTGGTCTTAAAAATAACTCGAGACAAATTACCTATGGAATAGGGTGTGTATGGGGGATGCCTTCTCTGTCCCCTTTATCCTCTCTTGACTAAAACAATTATTCTTTTCAATCTAGGTGAATAGTGGCTTTAGGAATATTTATTCAGGAATATTCAACCACTATTCACCTCGATTTCAAAGAATAATTGTTAAATGTAGTTAGTAACAATTTCAGTCTTGTGTTTCTTGTAAAATTGGGGGTAAAAGGCGGACGGCAAACATAGTCGTCCTCACGCCGCCATCAGTCAACTCAATCTCTCTGTTCTGTTCTAATAAAAATAATGATAATGATGATGATAATGATAATGATAATGATAATGATAATGATAATAAAACAACAAATAATAATGCTTTTAATTATCCTCTCCCCTTATGGGGCTTTTCAGGGATAATGAAACGAATAATTTAAATGGAACATTAACATCGTTAAAAGTCCCACATGGTAATTGGTCTTGGGCCAAAAGAGAGCCTACTTGTATTTGGAGGTAAAACGGCTTCTTACATGCAAGAACTTATTGCATTGATTGCAGAAGTCATCAATAAGCGATGTGGCCTCGGTGGATAACACCCTCCTCGATCTCCATAGTTCTTCATAAGATACTCAGCCTCATTCATTAATTGTTAAATATCCTACTAAGCCTCATTCATTAATTGTTAAATATCCTACTCAGCCTCATTCATTAATTGCTTTATTATTTATCAAAATATCTTCAAACACTTAAAGAGAAAATGAGCTTTATTTTCACTAATTTCACACCCTCCAACAATGTAGATCTAAAGTTATTTTCACTCTAAATTTTGTTGAAATGTATAAATAAAATCTCGGCGTCAGAAATTTAACAGACATCGAAGTAAAAAAAAATCAAACCTGTTTACGATAATTTAATGCAATGTTTACAGAAATGTTACTGTGCAGTTGTAGAAATTAAACTCTTTTGTGCTTTGGTTGCGGTGGTTGTGAGCTTAAGCGTTCAGGTCTCTTAAAATAAATTTCCTTGGGAATTTGTTAGCAGTCCAAGTTCCTCATTTCGGTCATTTTCGCCGGCCTCAGAAGCCAAGACATGGCTTTTGTTGTTGTCAATTACAGCCATAAGGCTGCCCGCCATGTTTGTTTTTGTGTTTGCGTCGGTTTTGCTGTAGATTTTTATGCTTCTTTCGTTTCTGTGTCCGCTCAGCGACATGATGTGTTGCGCTTCAAATCCACTTCTGTCGAGGGTAGTTATGGTCGTCGCTCTAATTGAATGTTTTGTGTATATTGTGGACAAGTCCGCTTGTTGTGAGATGACTTTCATCTTCTTGCCGAGAGTGTTTTCGGCGACAACCATGTTGTCATACCAAATTTCTCGTCCACCAGATGACTTTGATGAAAAAGGTATTCAGTCATTGGATTCAAGAGACTTAAAGGATGAGACCGGGCAAAAAGGACCATCGTTTGCTATCATCATTCCTCCTTCTTCAGCTTGAACGTCGTGTGCTCTGTGACGTTTTGTTAGTTCATCGGTTGTTTTCACAACACAGCGTTTCCTTGCGAGTTGACTTTTATTTCGAAGTCAGTCTTTTTAAGCTGGCGAAGATTTTGCCGACCACGCCGACAGAAAAATAACATTATTTTAAACAAAACCTTGTTTTGTAGAGTGGTAGGGTTTTCAGTATCGACGACACCGCATCGATACAATTTCTTTATGTCTTCGTCAGCAATTGGAGGTTTGTGTTCAGTTTTCGCTAGTCCTTGCTTCTTCAGCTCTACGTGCTTCATAAACTCGGTTGGCTTCGTTAAATTCCATATCCTTTATAATGACTATATTTAGTTCTTGTTTGAAGTGTCTACACAAAGCAAATCTGATGGAACAAAGGGAGTTCTTTGAGTACATCTGTCCATCTTTCTTTCTCGCCTCGGCGTAAAACTTTCGTAAAACTGCCGCTAACTCCACTGCAGTTGAAGGATTTCTGATGTTTTTCTCCTTGAGGTACGACTCAAAATTAAGCGACGGTGTTTCGTCAACTTATTAGTATTCTCACTGTCTTTATCATTAAGTGACTGGGTAATATTTTCTTCGCTCAAACTTGTAAACCTACTAGCAGCCATTTCGCATGTTTGTCTGCCAAAAATAACACAACCTAGTTCCCAGGTTTTCTCCGTTAATGGTGCATTAACCTGCAAGAGAGGGCTGAATAACGTACTGCGCATGTCCGTGACATCACTTGTTTACCAAGCGTAGCCGCACGGGGCATGCACCTTTGCGACGTGAAAATCATCTGATAAAATCACGAAGGAGAAATTCTGCGAATACGTTAGAAGTGCAAGCATTGTTAAGGAATTTTAAGTAAACCAGGGATCAAGGAAAACGCTTTTGACCCTCTCGGCGAGGTTTTTCATTGTTTTGATCGTAAGTTTTATCAGAAAGATGACTGAGAGAAAAAGAGCATTGCTGGAGTTTTGGCGACTTTTCTTCAATGGTATGTAAACGATTTACTTTAATATTATATTACCCTATTACGTTTGAAGGAGAGCAAATCTTTGTAATATAGCCGATCGATGACTCTTGTGGGTCGTTTCTTGGTGGCGCGAAAGCGGGGAATGATGTCATCAGACACAATCATTTATTCTTAGTTATAGAGCTTTTAAACATACACAAATGTTAATGCGATCAAAGAAGCCTTTTCTTACAGTCACTAAGCTTCAGCACTTAATTTTGTTTGAGTACTGGCTTGTCCTAGAACAAAAAGGTACTGGCCGAGCTGCAGAATTTATTTAATTAGTTAAGCTTGTTCATTTGTTTCACTTTTTGCACTTTTAAAGTTTAAAGCTTGTGAATTTTTTAGAAAAGAAAACACAAGTTGACTGAATTCCATATGAGTTTTCGTATTAACTATAGGTTTACCATTTATAACAGGTTTGACTGAAGCAGAAGAATCAAGGAATGAAGATCTAGACTTTAAAGAGAAAAATTAAGAAAGAGTAAAGAATAAAAAGAATATAAAAAAAAGGAATAAAGAGAGTTTACAAAGAGTCAGATTGTGCTTCTCCTTTGATACTTTTTTACCAGCAGCCATCAACTGTGTTACTTACCTATTTTCTCTTTTCACATTAATTTTTATTGTTGTTGTATACTGGTAAATACAATAAAATAGCTCTTGTGAGCTAAGATCAGAATGGGTCAAGCTTTCAAAGGTCCATAATAATAAAGGCTGCCTTTTATTAGAGAGTGATTAGGGTTTGAACCCCTGATAAGACTCTGTATTGCACTCTCTTCCCTGTATGTGATTTTTCTTTGGCTGTTTGGTAAAGGGTCTTATTGATCAATCATATATCTCATCTAACAGCTTCCAAGTCTTGCCATCATGTGATAGTAAAATTGCTACCCTTTTAGTTCTCACTTTTTAAATTTAAATGTCGGTTTGAAGACAGTTTGTAATTTGAGATGAACAGTAGTTTCTCTCTTTGGCAAGGGGAGACATTACGTTAGTTAAATTATTTCTAATATTAAAAGAAACAAATAAATAATTATTATGGTTCTCATAGAGGAAAAAATACCAAACAACCACTTCACTTTTTAAGCCCAATGTGTAAAATGTACTCAAAATCAATTTATTATTTTAATGACATTACATTGAGCTGAATTTGGAAGATTTTTCTCTTGGATAAGACCCACTTATATTGGTTCAGTGATTATTTATTATTCTTGTTAACCGTGTATAAATACAGTATAAATTCTCTATCAGTTGGGCACTGGGTAACAATTTTAAAAAACATAAAAAAGGTTTTACATTTTGGAGACATCAGTTGGCTGGTGAAAGAGGAGGACATGAGGAAGCCAAACTGAAGTGCCCCACTACATGTTCATACTATTAAAAACCTTGAAAAAGAACTTAGCTGTTGATCAATGGCAGTCGCAATTGTCAACTATTTGTATTTTTTTCATGAATTAATTTCTTTATTGTCAAAAGTAAGGTAAAAT
Source organism: Porites lutea (assembly GCF_958299795.1). Classification (NCBI taxonomy): domain Eukaryota; kingdom Metazoa; phylum Cnidaria; class Anthozoa; order Scleractinia; family Poritidae; genus Porites; species Porites lutea. The sequence goes on along the minus strand of NC_133204.1, from coordinate 48,330,314 downwards.
GGAGCTAACTCAAGGATTACAGCTAGCTTGAATTACTTCGATGGTCTAACATACTAAGACGGGTGGGCACACTTCAGTTTCACAAATGAGTCGGTGACAGTTAAAAAGGGCAGGTTAGGCTTGCTCTTGTTCAGAGACTGAGCAACTGCAGAAGATGGTTTTTCATACGCTCCATGCACCAGAGCAAGACTGAATTAAACTATTTAGATTCAGCACGAAATTTTGGTGGCCTAGATTTGTAGTCTAGTATGTACTTTATTAGTAAATCTGATTGCAATAGCTGGGTAGTGGAAGAAAGCAGAGAAACCTCAGTGAATTTTGTTGTGTTCTTACAGTTCTTATAGTGAAACCTAGCGAAGCAAAGCGAGAGGAATAACAGAAATTAGTAGTCGATCGTTCAAGGAAAAATAAAGATAAATATCAAAATGTTCCTTTAATGCTGACACTGATATGAGATGCCCGGCTGATCACATGTTGACAAGCCGTCTTTCATTTCTGTTTACGCTTGAACATGTAAACATTCGAATGAAAGAACTGTTCTGCTTCGAACGAGCATCTTCTTTTGTTCATAGCAAAAAATATAAGGAAAATTACAAAACTATAAACGAGAATTGAATAAAGTATGAAATAATCTACCTTTACTTTAAATGGGAACCTTAAATATTCAAACCCACCTTAAAAATCGCCAAAATGTGAGGATGTTTAGAAAATCCTTTTGCAAACGATACTAATTTAGCAGAGACGCTTCGTTCGTGCGTCTTCTTTTGTTCGTAGCAAAAAATATTAGAAGCATCACAAAACTATAAACGAGAATTGAATGAAGTATGAAATAATCTACCTTTGCTTTAAATGGGAACCTTAAATATTCAGTATCCACCTTTAAAATCGCCAAAATGTAAGGATGTCACTCTCCCATTTAAGGAACTCCCCAATTATTTTTTAGTAACTTGTCCTTTTATTCAAATAGGAATTACCAGTAATTAGGCATATCATTGTCATTTCTATCAACTTTTAGTTCAGTCGAACCCCGCTTTACGAACACCTGCTTAATACGGGCAGTTTTCTTTCTTCCTGGGAAAGCCCCTACATTTTCTCTAAATTCAACTACAATAGCTTAACTTGACCGACACCCGTTAATTCCCATAACGACCACTTTTTTCTTTCGCAATCAACAGATATTAAGTCAACTTCGCCAATGCGGGCACTTTATTGTCCACTGTGTGCTTTCTAAACCTTTCTTTTTTGAAGATAAAAAACCTTCAGTTGACATAATGTCGATGTTCCCAGCGCTATAGTACACCAGATAGGATGACTATTTTTAACATCATCGGAGTTACGCAGAGAAAGGTTCTTGATTAAGTTATGTATAATGAGCGAGTTTGTCGAGACTTTTGAGTGTTTTCATGGAATAGTCCGCCGAATAACGGCTTGGTGAAGTTTAGAGATGTTTGTCTTGACGATGCTAGTGTCTTGTTTTATTTCTCTAGTATTTTGATCAACTAAAAGGTGTATTTTTTACTTTAGTAATAGGACCCGCTTAATACGGGCGCGCCGTTTATACGGACACTTTCTATGGCCCCTTCATTGTCCGTATTAACGGATTATTATACAGTCAAACCAGTCATGTACTTTCTAAAAATTAACATCCCTCGAAGGGTTTATTCTCTCCGTTGAAAGCCGAGTTTTCGTGGACGTCAATCAACTGTTTCCATGGTTTTCTGACGCACTCCAACAGAGAAGATTCCCCCATCGCGGTGAATGAAGGGCAAAAACTTACAAGAATAATTTTGACTGACGGCGGCGTTTCTAATTTTTATTTCAATAAGATGAAGGATTATATTGTTAAAACAACGAGGTCTCATCGAGCTGAGTGAAACAGCCGAAACACTCTCTATAGTTAACGTAAAGGTTTTCAAGTTGTTTATTTTTTTGATTGTATGAAAAAAGGGAGCCGTGGACGAATTGCCAAGCAGCATGAATTCAAAGAAACGAAAGATATGACACTGACAAGAGAAAAAAGTTTCCTTTGAATGGAGGCTGCTTTTCGAAAATGAATTTTGTAACCTGCAGATCTTACTTAGCATTTTTCGTGTTATCGAATAGAATCTAGAACTAGCAAGAACTCAGACGAGTTGCGAGCGTATAGGTGGTTTTCACGTTACGTCATCGCCGCCATGCTGGTGGACGGTAAAGAAAAGATCGCTCATTAGCTCGCTTTGTTTGTCCACCAGCATTTGTTCATTTCACCATTGTTATTTGTGTCTCCCGAGATTGCATGAAAACCACCTATATTGCGAAAGCTTATGCGGTTGTACTACTTACAGTGTGTAAATAAGTTGATAATTTGATTTTCCTCCGACAAAAACTCAACAAATTGGTACTCCTCGTAATCTTGATATGAAGCAGTGTCAGATCCTGTAGCAAAATAATGTAAAAACGGCTTAAACGCCGACATCTTCCTCCGAGAGTGCTCGAGAAACGGGGAAATAATCTTCCCTTGGCCAACCGTGAAAACCATGGCAACAACGGTTGATTGACGTCCACCAAACCGCAGGTTTGAACCGACGAAAAAACCCTTTGAGGGCGCTTATTAGTGGTAACCGCTGTAATGAATTGGCATATATTTGTCACTTTCATTTTTTTAAATATTCACAAGAACACCCTCCTCGATCTCCCTTATTCTTCAGATGATACTCAGCCTCATTAAATAATTGTTTAATCAACAAGTCAACCATGTCAGTCAAGCCAACTGACATGTCAACAATATATGAATAAAGTATATAGCTTTTTGTTAAAAGAAATAAGAAAAAAAAGTCTTCGTTTGTCAGTCGCGTTTTTCAATTGTTCCTTGTTAAGTTATTAATTGTTTTTGTCATAATTCGTCAAGGTGCTACCTTGGGGTTTTTACTGCAGAGCTAATTTGTATTCAGCTGTGGGCTTGTTAACTCGCATAATTAACTGACAAACGGCGCGTGAAACTACAAGACTTTTGATAGTTTTTTCATTTCCTCGAGATAGATAGGAGAAAACGGTTTTGTAATAGTCAGAAAAAACCGAACAGAGAGTTTTCGGCTCCACTTTGTGCGTGTTTTGTTTATATATCCGAGTGTTAGCGCTTATAAGAAGACATAAGCCGTTTCTCGCCTTGCTGGGTGATTGCTTCTCCTATTCGTGTTTTTTTCTATAGACTTTTCTGGCAAACCGGGCTAAAATCACTTAACGGCCAAGCCTTGGCAAGCCTTGATTGTGCCGATTGTATGAAAGAAACGCTCATTAGTAAACCTATAACGAATTAGCATGCAGGAAGGTATGTGAATGCTAACGATGTACCTATACCTATACCTAGTCGACTTTAACAAATTAATATGCAGGAAGGCAACTGAATATTAATGATTTACCTATACCTATATGTATACCTATGCACTAAAACGGAGTAAGATGCTAAAGCATAACAATATACAAACTTACCACTGAAGAGTGCACAAGTAGTCTAGAAACAAGTTTCCTTTCTAAGACTAGATCGGCGATGAAACACGGCAATGTTACCACTTCCGCCTTGCCAGATGAAAACGAAACTTCAAATTCTACCCTGAAGATATGAGCTTGGCGTGAAGCTTAAATTGGCTTTTATCCGTTATAGTGTACTAAACTTCAGATAGAACAATTTTTCCTTCCACATGGCTAAGAATCGGCTAGTTGTAAGCGACCTACTCGCTCCGCCATCTTTCTCAGAACATGGTCTGGAAGGGTCTAGAAAACTTCTTCCCAGAGTCCTAAGCGCCTAGGTCATGCTACCTTTCCTTGCATTATTTGAGCTTCCACGCTTCTTTGCACCATAAACGCTCCCATTCGAGTGGCTTCCCATTCCAGCTGTTAGTAATAATATTTTTGAAAGAGAGATACATCAGGAGAGATAGCGAAGGACAACTATGATCATACTTCTATAACAATTCAGCTACTAAAATATTTACGCGCAATATCTACCCAGCAGTGCCTTCCGATAAGAAATTAACGAGCTGGGATGATCGTCGCCTCGCTTGGAGCAGGATGTTGGAAACTACTCCCATTTTCTGAGGAAAAAGCCTTGAAGACGAGGTTGGGGTGTTAAGTGCAGATTTTGGTCTAACTTTGGATTGTTTAGGAGGGAAAGCTTATGTTTTTACCCAGACAGATATCGTTCAGGATAGGGCTTGAAAAAAACCTAAAGAGAAAGCTGAACGCCATAGAGCTATTAATGAGTCCCAAGAATTGGTTGCCTGTTTTTCTCAGCAGTATAGCACTATAGTCTCTTTTAGGGGTCACTGCCTGTTGAAGCAAAAATAAAATACAAATTGACCTCAAATGTAATGAAATCCTCAAAACCGTATGTATTAGAAAGAGTACCGCCCTCGAATGAGCACCACCCTCAAATATCTGTCGCACCTTAAAGGCCCATTGTTAACCATTACGCATTGCGCACCGCGAACACAAATCCCTCGAATTTCGTGTCACACGAATTTACTAGAAACCTTAAGCATCGACGACGAAAGGGACGACGATGCCGACCGGAAGTAAAATGTTCCCGCGCGAGCCTTTTGGGCATGCGTCAGGTTGTCAAAACGTCGTCCAGCCTTCGTCGACGGCGAAATTCAGGGAGCTCTGCCGTTGTCGCTGAAACGTAAGTATAAAACTATACTTTTTTTGGTAGTAAATCACTCTTTTTCCACCTTATCATTCAGTACGAGTAGAAATATATTCTTTGTGGATTAGCAGAATCCAAATGTTAAGCATTTTATCGACTTCTTCGCCTGCTAACTTGAATTTATTTTCCAGGTTCGGTTTGTTTGAAAACCTGAGTGATGGCGGAACAGCCAGCCGGAAAGACAAGTAAGGTTTCCACTGTTTTCTACAGAATCTGCCGTGAGATTAGAAGCTGTTCGTTCCTTGACTGTTTTTTGTTTTTACTCGTGCATTTTAGGTTGTACTATAGGATAAATGTTCATTTTTTCGTACTAAAATTTAATATTTTCCCATGTTGTTTTTAGCCTTTAGTAAATGCAACTATTTCCAGTGGACTCCGGAACAGGATGTACGTGGTTATGAGGAGCCTTGAGAGAGGACAAGTATGGGAGAACATTGCAGCAGCACTGAATTCTCTTCAACAGCCGAAGTTTAAAGTAACTGCAAGTCAAGAGCTGTGCGAGATCGGTATTCACCTTTAACGTCAAAACAAAAACAAAAGCTCCGCGACAAAAAGAAAGCCTCCTCAATCGAATTACAGGTCGTAAAGAACAAATAAATTTGCCACCGTCGATTAAACCATCGTCATAGCTTATAAGATGTTAATTAAGGAGGCCTTTGAATGCCATGACAAGACTGTAACACGACAAACTTCTTAGCAAAGAAAAAGTCGTCGTTAGTGTCTGGGAAGCTGCACCGCTTAGACTTCGTTTTCCTCGCCGAAAACGAAACCCTTTACCCAGTCTGCCTCGGTTGCGAAGCGTCGTCGTCGTCCGTTTCGTTGTCGATGCTTAAGGTCCCTAATGATAGTTGTGAAACGAATTTTCCAAAGATTTGGCAACCGTTCGAAAGATTCAGGGTATCCGTTCGAAAAAAATTGTCGTCCGTTCGAACAGTGCTCGCTATCCGTTCGAAAACGAAATGTCATCCCTTTGAATGACTCAGGCTATCCGTTCGAGTAAAATGTCACCGCGTGAGAAGATTACATTGTTTGTATGAGAATCTAATGTCGAATAATTTCCTTAAAGCGGCTGTTTTGAACTAACGCATCACACCTACCCATTTTACTATACTGAAAAAAAAAAAATAAAAAAATAAATTGAGGGCGTTACATGTAGCTACATGCGCTCGAACCACTTTTTAAAATTTTCGATACAGTTGTCTATAAAAATTTTTCTTCCCGCCGACAAAAATTTCCCGGGAAAAATTGCAGACAAATATATGGAGAGTCTGAAGCCATTCTCGGAGACCCAGAGACCCGAGGGAAAGTCTAAACGGGCGGAAAATATGGCATGAAGAAAAGTAAAGAACGGCGAGAAGAGCCCCTGGTGACAATGTCTTACCAGACAAGTTCCAAACGGTCGTCGCCGTTCTGACTTCTGATTGGTGCCAGAAAGTTTTTTTCATAAACCTAGCCGTAGCCTGCGCCGCAGACGAAACTAAACTTTTTCTGAAGCCCAACGTGTGTACCAGGATTTGAGTACGCGATGTGATTGGCCTGTTAAAAATGCCATAGACGATTTGCCAATCAAGATGAATAAAATTCTAAATGCTCGTCCGTTTAGTTCGTTGAGTCCGTTGGGGGCCCAGAACAGGATATTGGCGCTGCTTCGCAACCGTTACTTACCGAGGTTAAATTACGTCTGCTACGCAGGCTAACCTAGCCAGAACTAAAAATATCAAAACAAGGTTCAAAATGAAAGTACAACGATAATCAACATTAGAAAGTTAGCTGGAAATGCGGCACTCTTCAGGGGCACTCAACGATGGTTTCCTCCTAAATGTATTGAAAACGCTTTTCGGGCTATTCAGTGTACTTTTAGATCTCTAGAAACGTATTGTAAGTGGCGCTAAAAAAATTTCATCGGTTATCCTAGGGCAACTTAAGTCTTTCCGAAATTACAAGGGCTTCAGCATTATTTTCCCGAAAATCTTAGCTGCGATTTAAAGTTTTACGAAATTGAGAATTTTTCTGCATGATTCTTTTCTGCATCGCATTTTTGGTTCCGAAAATTTTGGGTTTCCTTTCTCTGCGAAAAATATCTTAAACTGGGGAGTGAAAAGAAAAGAAAAGAAACTTCAGCAAATCGTAGGGAATTTATTAGATAAGCCTCGAAAATTGTACATGAATGGAACGGTCATCTGGAAACTTTTAGCCTTCCTCGAGCTATAGAAAATGCTAGGCAGTTTTTGCTTCTTTGAACAGATATTTTACAGAAAAAAGTCATTGGGTGCCCCTGACTCTTGAATGACTGGGTTGAATGCAGAAGAAAATTTTGTTTTTCGAAAAGGGTCACTGTAAAAGCCGGAAGAGGTCCAGAACACCCCGGACACCCCGGAACACTCCCGGAACACCCAGGGAAACCCCCGGAACACCCTTAATTGCAAAACGTAGGCGAAAAAAATACAAAGCCAAAAAAACCCTAAAAAAAAATCATCAATGAATCAATAAATATCTTTCATCTGTAACTGGAAAACGGCGATTGGGTTCAGATTGTCGACGAATTCACGCTACTTAACGACTTCTTTTATATGCGAATACTTACCAGCCTTTTTGTCTGAAATATAGCTGAAAGAGCCACTGCTCGAATCAAGAAAAAAAAAATAAACCAAAAATAAAATGATTTGGTGTCTACCGTGTTCGAGGAGTATCCCTTATAAAAATTCACTTCAGTTTGATTCTTGTCCTGTTTTCTTTTATTTTGATATTTTGGTTTTGATTAAAACGGAAAATATTCTTGGTTTTAGTGTTTCATTTTGATTTTTCAGCTAATGTTTTTTTTCTTTCGAGCTGTAGATTATAAACTTATTGCATGGAGAATTCTTTGCTCTGTAGGTGTTTCCCGGGAGGGCCGAGGGGTCACTCCCTTATTTGGCCTTGAAGGTAATGTGCCCCTGGGCAGGGCATGGTTTTCAGGGTCTTCGACCGGAATCCTTTAAAAGAATGTGAAGGTTCGAAATAAGCAGTCTAGATTGTGGTACCAACAATTTTTTACCAAAAAATCCAATTCCACGATGTTAGTTTGATATAATTGAATTTTCTAAGTGATACTCTTCTAACACGGTAGACATCAAGATTGGAGTGAAAATATTGTAAATCCCTCAGGGGCCATCCGCTTGGGTCTAATCTTGCTCTTTTCTGTTATCTAAATTATTATTTTTTTTTCTGGACTTCTTTCAATACGGGTTCGTCAATCTGACCTAGTTTTCCAGTTACACATAAAAGATATTTATTGATTCATTGGTGATATTGTACGGGTTTTTTGGTTTTGTTATTTTTTTGCCCAATTTTTGTAATTTATCACATTTCTGGTCAATTTGTATTACATTTGTGGGCGTTGCAGTGGCGGATCCAGACCTTCAGATGGGGGGGGGGGGGGGGGGGGCGGTCATGCAGACTCTGAGATAAGAAGGGGGCGGGAGGCGGGAGGCGGGGGCTGGTCTCAAAAAAAATTTTTTCCGGCTCTTCGGGCCTCATTTTGGTCTAAAAATAGGACGGGGGGAGGCCCCCCGGCCCCTCGCGTGGAGCCGCCACTGCGTTTTAACATTTTTGGTCATTTTATGTTACATTTAACAACATCATAACATTTAACACTGCCTGTGTAACTTTTTTTTTCCGAACAGCATCCCCGTACTTTTCACACGGAAGATCCCCGGGAAATTTCCTAGCTCAAAATAATGACTTCAAAGTACAGAATTGACCTAAAACACTAATATCATCCTCATAACATGGCCCTTTTAAGATATCTAACTAACATTCATGTTTGAAGATAGACTCCTGCAATTTCTTTGCCTCTTGTTTTAATTTCTGTTGTTGAACAAGAACCCGGCTCTGGGTAATCATGCAAGGCTACTTTTCGCTGCGTAGAACATATATCGGATAGCTTGTGCCCGCGCAGGATGAAAACTGACTGATGGAGCTGGTGTTTGCAATTAATTGCCCGGTAAGGCGCGCGTTATAAACACCAGTCGTGGCTATTTTGTGCTAGTACCACAAAGTTTATATAACACTCGCGTAAAATTTATTTTAAAAAACATTTAGAAACATTGAAGATGATGATACTACTTCGGCCTTGATGTAAAAGACGTCGGCTCTGTCAAACCCATTCAGTCCCTGATTTAACTTGTCCTCATATTACAAAGGCTAATTCTTCACTTTGGTGACAAACAATTCTAACGACAAACCCTCATCAATGAGTTACTGATCATCAGATTGACGCTGCTTATCTTTAACTATGATTTTGAAGTTTAGGATCGTAAACAGAAACTTAATTGCATCTCGTGTATTCGTCACGGTGACGGGTAACATGCAAAAGTTCTTTAAGTCATTTTCACTTTGTGCGTTTTTAAAGCTGGGAAAGTGTTTTGATTTTGTATAAATATCTATAAAAATTTCTTCATTTCTTGTTTTGATTCGGCCGCCTTGTTGACAACACTCAGTTTTAGGCACAGTGGCTTTCTAGAAACGCCATCTTTTGCTGTCTCTTTTGTCGAACATGCTCAGGTCCATTCCTTCAAATATTGAGTTGACATCAGCATCTTTAGTCACCTGGTACTGCCCCCTGCGACCTTCATGAAAAAGGTAGTAATTAGAAGTTAATTATCTTGCAGAGGTTTGTTTTAAAGAGAAGCTGCAGAATTAAAATACGATAACACTTTTTTGGTTAATATTCTATTTGGTTCTACACAGAAGTGAGTGAAAGGGCTTCATGTGTAATAGTAATGGAGTTGTGACTATTTAATTCCTAAGGACAAGTTACTTAACTAACGGTAAGGTGCGAAAAAGTTGAACGTGGTCTTATACCAAGAATCTCATGAATGTTGCACAATCAACTTACTTGCAGTAAATTCCGGTAGGCTCTTGATTACATTGGTTCCTGGTGAAAAGAAAGTGTATAATAAATATAAATAACATTTTTAATAAGAAATTTCTAAACCTCAAACCAGGTTCAAACCTTTTTGCTAAATAGGTAGTCTTCCTTTGTACATATTAACACAGTAATCAGTTTAAAGAGGTGTCGTGAATTAACTCTCGTTTCTTAGGAAATAGACTGGCATATAATAATCGCTTTTTTTAAAAAAAAATTTAAACGCAGTTAAAATTGAATTTAGAACGTTTCCTGATGTCAAGCGCGATTCCAAACTACTAAATGTTTTTTGCCTTTTTACTAAATCAACCTACATATAATTAAACCGAGCTAAACTATTCCCAGTTATGTACATACCGTTAAGATTTTCTACTTATAAATACACTATCTTTTTGTCTCGATGAATAATCGAACGAGGTTGAAATTAGAAAAAAAAAAAAACGTCAAATTGCCGCTTGCCTGTTCCATATTTGTCATCATTCAATCTTCTAAGCTCTTTATGTTCCTTTACATGTTTGTGGCGTAAAGCCAAATACTTTTTTTTAAAACATTCGTAAAATTCAGAAATATCCTCCTTTAGTTGTGATATTGTCTCAGTTCGTTTTTTTTGAGAGCCGTTTGTCGTTACGACCACGATGTCCTCTCCTGATAAAAGAATTCAGAACGGGTTAGACTCATCATCATCATCATCATCATCACCAACCTCATGATCCTCGTCCTGCTCATCATCATCAGCATCATAAGCATCATCAGCACCCCTTTTACCATTTCCCGGTCGCCACTATCGCTTACCTGGCCATCATCATCATCACCACTATTATCATCGTCATCATTATAAAAACCATCATTTCTTTCTCACCACCACCATTATCACGGCCAAAATCACAACCATCGCCACTGCTATTAACATAGCCAATGCTATGATCATTTTCTTGAATGTTGTCAACACCACCACCCCTCATCACTACATATGACAAAATCAAATTTCACATTACTTGTAATTCTTTTAATGCTATCTACATGATTCAATGCCGCCTCTAATATATATATTGGGGAAACCAAACGCCACCTCAAGGACCGTTTTAATGAACATAGACGCCCTAAACTTAACCCCTCCGGTTGCTAGATTCAAACCGCAGTTCAGAACACTTTCTCAGTAATAGCCACTCTGTTTCCCATATGTTACTTATCCCAATTGAAATACTAGATATGAACGCGACTGTCTTAGGAAAGCAGTGAGGCGCACCTCATTCAAAAAGCCAAAAACTTCGAGCCTCTGGGAATGAACAAATGTTTATTTTTCTTAGCAGCCACACCTTACCACGTCATACCATGAAACTTCCGTTATTAATTTACAGTAGTATATATTCTATGTATTCGTGGTTTTTCGTAATAAACCAGGATGACTGGTATTGGCCGGTCGAACTATTGTATACCTCAGCCTTTTCCACGTTGTTTGCTCAGTCTTTGCAGAAGTCCTTTTGATCTTAATTCTATTTTTATCTTTTTCGACTGATCGCGATCTTGTTTGATCCAACGTTGAGCTTCATTGATCGTTATTGATCGTTCACGGTTTTTGCAGTGGTTTTTCAAGCCTCAGTTTACATTATCCTCACATATACTATTATCACCATCGTTAACACTAAAACAATTACGTCGTCATCATGCATCTGTACCATAATAACTAACGCCATTATCTTTAACGTTTGTCGTCATCATCATCATCATCATCATCATCATCATCATCATCATCACATCATCATAACCGAGACCTCCACCACCACAACCACCGTTATCATCAACGCCATTGTTTTCACCTTTGTATTCACGTATTACTAAAGGCTCTTTCTCATTTTAGTGTATATTATTTTTATAAAATCTTAGTACCTGATTCTGATGTATGTCTTGATGGTGCTTTTTTATAAAAGCAATAATGAAAGAGAAGCCCCAGAAGTGTAAAGGTACCTAAAGCTCCAGCTAGAATAATCACTGTTTGTACAAATAGGATTCTTCCGTTAGAAGATCTGACGACGTTTTCACTGCAAAAGGAACATCTTCAGCCTAAAGACAAAGACATCACAGCGTGTTACAAGGCATGACAGCGTGTTACAAGTCACTTAAGAGAATCTGAATCCTCAGCTAAAATCAGAATTTTATTGTAATGAATTGTAAATGTAGTGTGTTGTAATTGTAATTGTTCGAAATAAACAACAGCACTGTTTTTTTTTCTACATCCGAATGTTGGTTTCCAGCGACCAGCGAAGCGATTTGACTCATTGGTGGACTGAATTTGAATGATATATTTAGATACACTGAAGGAGGGAAAATTGCGCGCGTTGTTTTCACCTCGGCCTTTTTTCGAAGTTGACCAAGTTTATGGTAGGGGTTAAGACTACGTTAACCTAGGGCGCTTGTGTCAGTCAAAGACAATGTCGCAAACAGCGCTAGCGGTACAAAACTCTTAATAATTTGTGAGAAAATTAGGCGTATCTCTGGAAAAATCCTGGCTACACCTATGCCACTCAAACATACCTGTTAAACATAGCCAAAGGTATTTGTGTTTCTGACATGACTAGAATAGAATTCGAAATGAATTTCTAACCTCAATAGACCCCACATGACTCTGTATAATTCTGTGTATATAACTTGTCTCTGAGCGCACATAACTTCGAAAACATTGTGCTAACTTCATGACGTCACCAGTAAGTACAAGTCCATTAGCAGATTCATATCTCACAGGAATGATCTGAATCACTCGGAGCCAGTCTTCACTGAACCACTTGCTTTCGCTCGCCGTCGAGTACGAGTCCAACAGCGCTGCGTGTACACGATCATTTTCGAGGTCTTCATAAATTTGGTACAAGTTTCCGTACGAGCGACCTGAAAATCAATCAATTTTTCATTCATTAAGATTAGATTCCTTAGGGACAGGTTTATGACTGCTACTCAAAGAATAAACATCTAACGTACTACTGGTAGTATGTCAAGCAAGCTGATTTATCTCCAATTTTCACCTGATTAAACTATCCTTATGTTTTGATGAGACGTGAATATTGCTGTAAAGAAATAAATTTTCCACCAATTTTTTCTTTGGTGAATTCTAATCAGTTTTAAGAGTTCATCATCATCATCATCATCATACATTTATTTTTGTTTTAAGATAGGAGTACAATTGTAACATGCACGCGGGTAGTTATGCTAATCTGGGTGGGTCACGTTTACAGGAAATAATAACAACTAAAAGTGACAAGAGACCTAAAGAAACTAAAATTGACAACAATGACTAGAGGCTACTGATAAACTACTGTAGCCTCATCAACTTCATCTCTTGGTAACAAATATTACCACCTTTCACCTTTCTCCTAACCTGTGTCTAGTTTGGCGTTTCTTCTGAGTCCTAGTTTATATTCAGTTGAGTTAGAAATAGCAGCTACCTGAAATAATCAAATATTAAGAGTAAATAAATGAGAAAAACAGTTCCAGCGGCTTGTACTAACATTACAAGTGACATGATGTAAATTTTTTATATAGCTTGAAATCTTTTAAAACAGCGCGCGCTCACATTGCTTGCCTTAAGCTCAAATCACACCTGTCAGTAACTAAAAATAATTTCGGCTAAAAGCCTCTGAATGGGCAAAATCTATGACGTCCGAGAATGATATTGAAACTGCAATAAGCGTAAAAGTCTCTTGGCCTTTACTAACAACACCACAAACCAAATTCGAATGAAGGTTTATTGTAGCCGACGTGCTTGGTACTAAGAGTGTGCATACAAACAGCGTGGGTTGAAACTAAAACGGTAAAGGAGCGGAAAGGTTACAAGTTGCGACTAAGGTAAATTAGAGTAAGGAAATAACAACACTGCAAAACGAGGACTGTGAAGTACACTTACATTGTTTCGGCCAGACAAAACTGCTGTGAAGCGGACTGCGAATAACGCGAAGAGACTTGCAAGAAACTAAACAGAACTGCGCTAAGCGCGGACCAAAAAGAACTGCACAAACTGTACTGCAAAACTACGATATGAAAAATACGCTAGAGCATGCGGAAAATAAAACTATAGAAACTTAGAAAGGCGCTAATGAAGATGAAACAGCAAAGAAACGCTAACGAGGGCGCGAAAACTGATAGAAAGGAATAAACACCTAAATTAACGCAAAAAAAAAAAGACTAAACAAAAGGACGAAAAGAAGTATAAACTAATTTGCGTACGCAAAGGCAAAACAAATTACGCAAGAACGAATAATAGAAAAAATGTTACACTTGGATCTAACATACCGGCCCCATAAGTGAGGAGCACACGCGAGGCACATAAATTAAACAATTAAAGATCTAAGTGCCTTTCTAAGAGTTCTTAATGTTCTCCTCTCCTGAATTCAGAAAATTGCACAGAAAATAACTCCAAAGGGAAAGTTCAAGCTTCTATCAGCAAGCAAAGATTGTCAATTGGCCTCTCCAAAAGTGCTCCTTTTATTTTCACCCTGGTACGGCGCACCAAACCTTTCTTGCCGGCGAAGACTTCTACCACTCTACCAAGGGGCCATGAATTGCGAGGGGAATTTTCCGCGCTCACTAGAACAATATCCCCAACGGCCAGGTTCTTGCGAATCGTCGTCCATTTCTGTCTGCTTTAGAGCTGAGGCAAGTACTCCTTAGACCATCTCTTCCAAAAGATATCTGCGAGATATTGCACTTGTTTCCATCTGCGTCGAGAGAAGCAGTCTTCCTTATTGAATAACCCAGGGGGCATCTGAGGCTCCGAGCGTAAAAGAAGGAAATGGTTTGGTGTAAGGGGGCTCCGGATCATTAGGGTCACCTGAAACTGTGGTGATTGGACGACCATTAATAATGCTTTCCACTTCGCATTGGAGGGTGACTAAACCTTCGTCGTCAACAGTTTGGGTTTGAAGCAAAGCTCGAAGGACCTTGCGCGTTGTTCGAATGCAGCGCTCCCAAAAACCTCCATAATGGGAGCCATAGGGGGGGTTGAAGTTCCACTTGATACCCTTCTGAAGTAGAGCTTCGTGAAGCTTGTTGTGATTCCATGCGTTGATGGATTCCCTGAGCTCCCTCTCTCCGCCGGTGAAATTGGTACCATTATCGGATCTGATCTCCTTTACCTGGCCCCTTCTTGCTATAAACCTTCTGAGCGCCATCAGGAAAGAATCAGTTTCCAAACTGTGCGCCACTTCAATGTGTACCGCGCGGATAGAAAGACACGTGAAAATGACCCCATATCTTTTCACAAGACTTCGCCCACGGCGTACCTGAAGAGGACCAAAACAATCAATGCCGACAGATGTAAAAGGTGGCTGACCTGGGGTAACACGATCCACGGGAAGGTCGGCCATTTTCTGCTCACAGAACGGGCCTTGACGCCGCCGGCAACTAAAACATTTCGAAAGAACTTTCCTGACAACAGAACTTGCGTTTACTGTTTACTTGCTGTCTGACCAAAACACGGATTCGCAATTAGGAGGCATCTCCAGCTCATCCTTGAGCATCTTGTCTTGTCGCACAGAAACGGTTGCGGCCGAGAGCTCTAAACGAGGAACAGAAATAGCTTTCAAAGGAGCAGCGCGTGATTTTCCAAACAGGAAGGAACAATGAACTCGGTCCTCATGGCTAACCAGTCGAAAGTAAGTCACTGAACCATAAGCAGCTTCTGAGGCATCAGAGAAGTGATACAACTGACTGGATTTAACGGGACCAAAATCCTCTGGCTTTAAACAGCGAGTCACAGCAAACTCCGAGAGCTTTGGAACATCTGCTAGCCAATTTTCCCAACGTGCAGCGTACTCAGTCGGAATCTCGTCATCGTATCCTAGCGTAATGCGACAAAGATCTTGAAGGATTCCCTTCGCGGTCAGAACGAACGGTGCCAGGAATCCCAACGGATCGAAAATAGCACTCGCTAGAGACAAGATACCCCTACGCGTTGGTGGACGGGAGCTAATGTTGACTCTGAAGCGGAACGAGTCGGATTCTACACACCATTGAACTCCTAGGGCTCGCTGAACAGGCAACTCGTCCTTCCTTATGTCCATGTCCTTGATGTCCTTTGCTCGCTCCTTCTCAGGGATGGCTTGCAGAACATCACGGCTATTGCTGACCCATTTGGTTAGCTTGAAACCACCACGTGATAGTAAAGTGCATAAACTGCCAACATGCTCAACGGCTTTCTGCTCGCCAGGGAGGGACTTCAAACAATCATAAACATAAAAGTTTCTTTTAATTGTGTTAATGACGTCAGGAGGGAAACTGTGACGATTATCTTCTGCTGTCCTGCGGAGTGCGAGATTTGTGCAAGCCGGTGATGAAATGGCTCCAAATAAGTGAACGACTATCTGATATTCTTGTAATTCGCTCGCCATGTTGCCATCCTCCCACCAAAGAAAACGCAGAAAGGAACTGTCAGGATCGGGAACTCTCACTTGGTGGAACGTGGACTCTATGTCCGCCATAACGGCCACTCTCTCTTCACGAAACCTCAACAGGACTCCTACAAGCGAACTGGTTAGGTCCGGGCCCTTGTACAGCATGTCATTGAGAGACTTTCCCATAAATTTGGCCGAACAGTCAAACACGACGCGGATCTTTCCTGGCTTGCGAGGGTGGTAAACACCATGGTGCGGTATGTACCAGGCGGTGTCCTTCGCGGGGCTCTTCTAATCAGGGGACACTTTGCGTGCATATCCTTTGGAGAGAATGTCTTCCATAAAGGCCTTATAATCTTGGTACAACTTCGGGTCTCTTTCCAGCCCTTTCTTCAACCAAATGGCGCGCTGCCAGGCCTGAGCCTTGTTGCTGGGTACAGGCGTTTGGCGATCCTTAAACGGTTACGAGATTTGATAGTGCCCATTTCTCAACTCCACCGTCTGTTCGGCGATTTGCATAAATCTACGTTCGTCTTGAGACATCTCTGTCTTGCTATCAACGGTGGGATCAGTAAAATCGCGATTGTAGAAGTCTTCTATCATCTGTTGGAACCCGTGATCGACTTTAGCAACAAAAGTGGATGACCATGAACTATGGTGACGACGGCCTAAGGGACCATTTACCGCCCAGCAGATTCGCGTTCTTGAAGCATAAGGACCACCGTCTTGACTGTGTTTGATATCAAGTGGATCGAGAGCCTTGGGAACATCACTAGCAATCAAAAGGCCAACCTTAGCGTCGAGACGGGGCAGAAAAACTCCTTGCAAGTGGGGCCACTGATCAACGTCGTCCTGAGTTAGAATGTCGCTGCTGGACACAGGAATCTCCGGCCTGGTGTAAAGGGTCGGGAGGCTAATCCAATCGTTCTCGTCCAAATCGGATACAAGAAGGTCGCGAACCAGGAAGCTGTTGGTGATGCTATTTTTCTTCTCAAGAGTAGACAGGGATATCTTAACTTGCGGACCATTAATCCCGAACTGCTTCATGAGCGATTCAGTACAGAAACTGGAGTTGCTACCGTTATCCAAGAAGGCGTAGGTGATGACGCTCTTATCACTATCTTTCGCTCTTACTCTAACTGGTATTACGGCCATGCCTGTCCTACGACCCTCTCCTGAAGTCTCACTGTTGGCACTGGTGCCCGTTTTTACCATGTGACTACAAACTTGAGTGCTGATTACGTCTTCCGTACCCACTCCAACGTCGACAGCTGGTCTCTCACGAGGGCTGGTATGTAAAACAGTAGGATGCCGTCCTTTACAGTTCGCAATCTTGCAATTTTTCCTCTGCGGGCAAAACTTTGCGACATGTTCGGTGGATAAACATCCAAAGCACAGCTTTTTGGACAACAGGAATTGAATTCTCTCTTGGTAGGGTTTCCACCACAATGACTGACAATCCTCAAGGGCGTGGCTTCTGCTACAATAGAGACACCGATTTTTCCCTTGTGAGGGACCCTGATCGATTCCAGATGGCTGAAACTTGCGAGTCTGAGGTCTCTGCTCTCCATCGGCTCTTTTACGCCCTGCGGAACCGTCTCACTGGTAGGACCTTCCCTATCGTCTACATGTGCTAAGAGACTGAGATTCTTTGGATTGGATGTCTTGCCACCAGAGGACCGCTGACCAGGCGCCGATCTTACGGTATCGGATATCTTGCCAAATACTGGGTTGGTTAGTATTCTTGCTTCGCGATCAACAAAGGCGACGAAGTCACTGAACTGTACTGGCCTTAACTGTCTGTCCATGATGTCATCAGCTAAGCGACACCATCTTTCTCTCATGCTGTAAGGAATCTTGAGCACCAACTTTTGAATGTTTCCTGGCTGATCAAACTTAGAAATGTACTGGCTACCTGCCAATGCGTTGTTGCAACTTACGAGAAAGACTGAAAAACGATTCAAAGCCACACCATCTTCTGCCTTTATGCTCGGCCAGTCGAGGGCCTTCATCTCGTAAGCGAATGCTATGCGATAATCGTCACCATACTTCCTTCTCAAAAGCCTACGAGCCTCGTCGTAACCTTCTTCCGCTGGTAAATGATGACAGGATCTTACAAGTTCCTTAACGTCCCCCGCGGTGAACTGCTCAAGGTAATAGAGTCTATCAGTACTGCTAAATGTTCTGGATTCAACCAAATTTTCAAAAGCGCGAACGAAGGCGCGGTACTCAATAGGGTTTCCGTCAAACACAGGAACACGGGGCTGCGGAAGTTTGTTCGTATTCTGATTATGCGCTAGCAATTCCATTATTCTATTCTGCTGAAACTGAGGAGCAGTCTGTTGCCGCTGCATACCAATCGTTTCCTTTCTCATATCCTCGCCGACTGTACACGCTTGACAATCAAACTGGCCGTAAGGAACAGAATCCATGGACACGCCCTGGCCTGGGTGGTGCACCTCGCCTGGAAAAGACCTTTTCGCGCGGGGGCTGGTACGAGGGGGATCCTGATCCTGGAGCTCTGTCTCCAATTTTAAAGGCTTCACCTCCGGTAGAGAAGAGGAGGTCATTGCTGCGTAGACCCTCTCCTTAGCTGTTGTCTTGACCATTTCGGCTCCGAGGTTAAGGCGTAATTCTTCCTGCTGTAAACGAAACTTTTTCTCTTCAAGTGTTTGGCGCTTTTCGAGCATAGAAATTTCAGGTTTTAACTCGGCAATTCTTGCGGCTTCTTTGGCTCTCGCGGCTGCAACTGATGAAGCACGACCACCACGTGAACTTGCTCGACTTGAATGTTTTGAAACCTTGGAAGCACCTGAAGGAATTGGTGTGCCAGCACAACTAATTGAATCCTCGGGATTCACTGCCGAATCTACTTGAAGCGATTCTGCTAATAGCTTGTGTTCAATATTAATTATCCAATCGACGCTCTCCTGACGGAACACACGAACCTTTCTCTCTTTGTCTTCAAGACAGCGTTGACCCTCAATAATGGCGTTCTCATCCAGAATTTCTTCGACGTAATCGCGATGGGCCTCTTTGAATCTTTCAAAAGCGTTGTCCAAGTAAGGAAGCTTCTCTTTAACCTCCTGAAGATTATGATCATCAGTAAGCAAGCCAGAAATTTCATTGGAAATGGCGGTTACGGTAGATAGGTGACCAGACCTTGAATTTTTCTTTAAACGAAGTGTTTCCAGGTTAGACGCTTCAAAATCCAGCGAACGGTTTGGTTGTCGTACGCGTGTTCCAACTCGCCGGGCAACGGGATCTGTAAGCTGCTTGCGGCTAAAGCTCATGACGAAACGACATGTCACCAACAATTTTCAACGATGAAACTGCAATGAGCGTAAAAGTCTCTTGGCCTTTAATAACAACACCACAAACCAAATTCGAATGAAGATTTATTGTAGCCGACGTGTTTGGTACTTGAAATAAAATGCGTGGTACAAAGAGTGTGCATACAAACGGCGTGGGTTGAAACTAAAACGGTAAAAGAGCCAAAAAGTTACAAGTTGCGACTAAGGTAAATTAGAGTAAGGAAATAACAAAAAACTGCAAAACGAGGACTGTGAAGTACACATACATTTCGATACATTGTTTCGGCCAGAGAAAACTGCTGTGAAGCGGACTGCGAATAACGCGAAGAGACTTGCAAGAAACTAAACAGAACTGCGCTAAGCGCGGACCAAAATGAACTGCACAAACTGTACTGCAAAACTACGATATGAAAAATACGCTAGAACATGTGGAAAATAAAACTATAGAAACTTAGAAAGGCGCTAATGAAGATGAAACAGCAAAGAAACGCTAACGAGGGCGCGAAAACTGATAGAAAGGAATAAACACCTAAATTAACGCAAAAAAAAGACTAAACAAAAGGACGAAAAGAAGTATAAACTAATTTGCGCACGCAAAGGAAAAACAAATTACGCAAGAACGAATAATAGAAAAAATGTTACACTTGGATCTTACAAGTGTAATTGCTATCCACTTGGTGTGTGTTTTTCTTGAATTAGCGTCTAGACAGACGAATAAGAAAAGAAACTAAGCATTTAAAAACCAAACTGTAAGAAACGTTGATCGCCATCCTGAAAAAGAAATATCTAGATTCACTAATAAATGGCGCGACATCTAGCATAAGCACTTTAACCTTTTCCAGAATGCCCCAAATCCAAATTCTTCAGTGTAAAAAAAATGTTTCAATTTCATTTTGTCAAAGAACAGGGAAGCAAATAGTCTGTTCGAAGCAAAAGCGCTGCCATCAAACCGTAGAATTTTGTTTACTGGTTTAAGGGGTTAACAATTTTCGCTAATTGAAACTAGAAATGAAAGATTTGATAATAATCTTCTGAGCAATATGCGGCTACGCATCGAGGGCCATCAAGGCATCCAGACAAGGTAGATGACTGAAAAGGGGGAGGCTCTGAGGCATTATGGGGAGCGGTCCCACCGTCGGTTGCTCTGAGAAAGATGTCTGGATACAAGGCAGATTAAATACAACAATTTGCCTGGGGATTTTAGTTTACCTGTATTTTGATTACATATTTGCTCTGTATGGACTTGAACAAAACTGTAAGAACTGCTAGCAAGATTTAAGCCGATTTACGAATCGTGAAAGTTGTAATTTTTTTTAAATACTTTGTTTACCCACGAGTCGAAGAACTAAGGAGTTCTTGAGAACTCGTTAAAAGGTGCCCCTGCGTTCCGTTTCGGTTGTTGAAGAGAGGGGAAAAGCGGAGTACCTGGAGAAAAACCTCTCGGAGCAAAGGAGAGAACCAACAACAAACTCAACCCACATATGTTGTCGACGATGGGATTTGAACCCTGGCCACACTGGTGGAAGGCGAGAGCTCTCACCACTGCGCCACCCTTGCTCCCCCAGCACACACTCGATTTAAAGCGTCATATTTTAGCTGCTTAGTACAGTAGGAAACTGTTTCCGCGTGGTCCGCATAGTTCTAAAAATAACTTTTTTGAAATTAAGATATCCCGGCCAACGCCCTTAGACTCCCTCTCTGTCCTATTATGGCTCTTGACATTTTTATTAGCGATTTGAATTTGTTCATTCCTTCCATGTCGTTAAGATTCTGTGCAGATGATACAACAGGATCATATAGTCACATTGCAGCTTGTCGTTGTAAATATATTTTAATTCTCTCTATTTTTTAATGTAAATATGCTATGTTGACACGTATGTATTTTCAACAAACTTATTTGCTCAACAGACGATACGTGGTAAATACACGATTGTAATATTTTGTATTGTATTGTACCTGAGTTTAGTTATAGCGGACGATTTTTCTGAATCCCTTGATTCTGTAGTAGAATAATTTTGCTGTACACTAAAAGAAATTTCGCACAGTCATTTCCTCGCCTTCGTCTTTATGTTCTACGGTACTGCTCGCGAACTTAAGCCCCCTTAGTTAGCCTACTTATGTCTGATTGTTATGGTATGTTCTGGATAAACTATCTCACGAAATCTTTGTTGTAATGCGTTGTTAAAGAGTACGATAACAACGCATTTTAATTATAAAGTAATTAGGCTTGAACGGAAAAAAAATTTTCCATTCAATGAATCTGTCATGAATCCAAGATGACGCCTTGGCGTTACATGAAAGCGTTTTGCCAGCAACCCCATATAAACGTCTTCAAGCTGTAGGCGACTCCTGGTATCAAATACCCCTACAAAAGCTTGTACAAGGTAATGAGATAAAATATATGCTAGACCTAAGCAAAATCTTGGCTTCAGCTCGGTATGACAACGCCCACTTCCCCTTCCCTCTTCGATATTCTCGCTTTGGAGAACAGTTTCCCAAATAAAGCTTACTTTTCGGCGTTTTTGAACTTTTTAACTGAGCTATCAGAGTGAAGGGGTTGATAAAGAGATCATCATGAGCCTTCAAGAGTAAAACAAAATCAATGCCCATTTGAACCTTCAACTTAAGATCGTGGTAGGAGTCTATCTGGCTTCCTTGTACAAGATCCCCTTGTATTGCTACTTCATTGACTAAAAAATACTTATTCGCTGATGGGTGTCGTCCTTGACCAAACAGAAACAATGGTTTCCAAGATTTATTCATGTTATGATCGGTGCTCCAAGTTTACTTTTCTGTTTTGAAAATTCAAAGAACTGGAAGTGGAAATCTTTCCACCTTACCCTTGCTTTAAAAAATGTCCGATGTTTAAATAAATGAAAAAAGTTGTTTAAAACTGTTGTCATCGTTGGTGTTGTTGAAGATTTTTTAATAATGCATAATATCGCTTGAATGAAGCATCTCCCTCTTTGTGACAATTTCCTTCACACAAGGACAAAACTTCGTACCTCTTCTTTCTTTTTGAAGCCTTAAGCAACTTTTTGAGGGAAGACTTGATGTATAGCTGACTGCGTGAAGAGCGTCATGATATAAGAGCAACGTAATCAACGTAAAGCCAAAAGCCGCGATCACAAGAAACTTGCCGATGGTCTTAATGATCTTCGAGCGTTTTCGTATCATCTCAAACTAAATCGACGTCTAGAATTTCTTTCCTCTTAACGTATTTTTGTTCCGCTCCCGGAAAAAAAATAAAATAATAATAGACCATTCGTGATCAATGTAAAGGAAATTTTCAAGACAGGCATGCAGTGATCAGGGGAAAAAAGGGTCAACAATAATGAAAACAAGTGTACTGTCAGTATGTCTACCTCATGTGAGTTGGTAAAAATAACCGTAACAAGTTTTACTTAAGTATCAGTAACCATTACTTTTTTAAAAATTCTTCCTTTGCCAGATGTACATGAGTTGCATAGAACCGATTTCCATTGCTTGAAAACAGAAATTCGTTTTAAGCTTACCCTGTTTTTGAAGAACTAACCCGGGAGTAGTCCCCATTTTCCCTCAGGGATAGTAGAGTGAGTAGACTACGAATAGTCCCCATTTTCTCTCAGGGTTAGTATAAAGAACGAAACACGAGCGCGCATGAAAATCACGCCACGCGAGAAAGGTAAAACGCGGAAAAATGGGGACTACTCGTAGTCTATACAGTGAGTGAAATGTGTGAGAGCGGGCGTGGAAACCGCTACCCGGGAGAAAGTTGAAGCCTGTTTCAAACACCGTGCCACTGCCGTACTAAAGTCGAATTTAATTCGGTCAGTTGACTTCAGAACGGGAGTAGCACGAAGTTTGAAACAGGCCTGACACGCGGAGGGAATTGAGAATTTTTTTTCCTCTTCTCCATTCTTCTCGTTTCGCCTCTCCTTCCCCGCGGCGATTCTCAAGCGCGCTGGAGTAATTCGCTTGATTTAGCATCCCTGATAAAAATTAGGGACTATTCGTATTCTAATTAAGTACCCTGAACGATAAAGTAAGTTAAATTACTAACTCAAAAATGAGAAAGGAAAGGTCTCTAGGAGGGGGATGGGGGAGGGAAGCCTCGGAGACCCCCAAGGGGAACAGGAGTGCTTCAAGTGCTTGCCGTCTTCTTAAAGGTCTAAATCAATCAGAGTATTTTCCTTGTGGTATTATCTTTACTATATACATACTCAGCCATAAAATATTTTGACAGCCTTTTATTTTAAATCTTACCAAAATGCTTAAATAACAAAACAGCAGCTACACACCTTGAAATGGCAAAGAAAACTACATGACGTTTTAAAAACTATTCAAATTTTTTTTTCTAAAAATTTAAGAGTGTTAAGAAGGTAATGTAGGAATTTCATTACAAGTAATCTTATAACTTGGTCTTCTGAATCTACAGGTAAAAATCAAATGCCCAATCAGTGGCAATTTTAGTGAAAAGTTCGGTTTGAATAACAAAAGACAAAATAGTGGAACTCTATCTTACGTTTCGTTCTGTTTACCCCTTTCAACTGTTGTTTTGCATATTATCTACAATTTTCCTCTTTTAACTTTGAAATATACGCAAATGCCATGTACTGTCCAATTTCCAGTAGTTGTTAACTTTTTTCTAAAGGAAAAATTCTCCTCTGTAAGTTTTAAGTCTCTATAGCTACAAATGCTGTCGCTGAATGACTCTCAGGTATGAAAAACATCGAAAACTCATTTGCGTATGAAAGTATTATACGACATAGTATTTTGTTGTGTATATCTCAGTATGTTTTACATAAGGTGCTCTTAATTCTGATCAAACAAAAGTCTGAGTTGACCCAAGGCAGCTGAGAGACGTTTTGATTGTTCATGAACGGTCACCTCATTGCAAAACGAATGGTAGAATAAATGACACTTTCCATATTTAAATTTCAAGTGCTTCACAGCCGAGATACGTATTATCTGAAATATGCTAATTTAACAAAAACTGCCCTGATACATACAAGCATGGAAAGTTTCTGGTAAACACTCTTTAAGGAATATTACACTGAAAAGAAGCAACTAGCCGTCCTAAAACAATTCGTTCTGCATGTACCCTGCATTTATTTGTTTTCTTACTCATAAATTTTCTCAAAATTCAATAAAAAGTAGATATTCAATTAAGTTACCCGTATGAAGAAGGTTTAATAGGAGACGGGTAAGGCTGATAAAGAAAACTGACTGTATCTTTGGGAAATTGTTAGCTACCCCACTGAAGTCTCTGTCTCTGCATGAGCCTGGCTGCTCTTTCTACAAAACCCTCACTTCTATGCCACTTCAAAGGTGTTTGGGCGGCTTCGGGATTATTCTTCAAAAATTAACCTCGATTCAAATATTCTGAACATGGGTCACAACTCGCTTTTCTAAAACGGTAGGTCTTAGAAGGACTGTAGGGGTAAGACACGCAGAACATATAACTATTTGATTTCTATCAATTTTATATATTGAAAGATTCACGTTGATAAACTGACTCTCGGATTATTACTGTAACAGTGATGGGGTATCTTTGTCATTAATCGTTTCATAGATACCACTTAAAAGAAGTCTTCAATTAGTTAGAATTGCATAACGGCAAGAAAACTCATCTGCTTAAAGAAGTAAGATAAATATTAAGAGCCAAAATGTTGCCTTCCTGGGCATCCTTTGTAGAAAACTCATTGCCACATTTGGGACATTTTACGTGTGTCAAAGTTCCGGTAAACTCCACCACTGGCGATCTCTTGCTGCAGTCGGCCACGGGGCACGTGTATTGAGCATCCTTTAGGCTTGAATACGACTTCATTAGTTTTCTGGCAACGGTGGATCCATGTTTTTTGAAATAGGCCTTTTCTTCTTCTTTCAAATCGTCTTCTTCCCAGTAAACTTCGATGAATTCCAATCCAAGGACGTCCTCATTCTGCACTCTGAAAAATCCCATGTCCGCCCATTGACATCCCCAAGAATTCAGCAGTCGTAAACTTTCGCTGTCGAAACTGGTTAACACAACTGAATGGCCCTCGGTAGGGGTATTTGCAGGCCGGGCTGCTATGTCGATCTCATTCTTTGTCAATATACTTGTTCGGTTAGTTTCATTGTCAAAGAATTCTTGAAAGGTTTTCATTTCATCTTTTGTCAGCCAAAAACTTGCCACCACTGGCTGGCTTGAAGAAACTGCTTTTAAGGCATCGTTGATGTCAACTTCTCTGCATTGCAAACGGTAATCCCGGCACATCTTCTGTAGAACTTGAAGGGGATCGGCACCGTCAGTTCCAAAACGGCCCATAATTTCGTATTTTAGATCCTGAAAAGATGGATGGCCCCCTTCGCGACCAAGAATTCGTTTCATGGACAAATGAAGTACCGTAGCACAAGCATGCGCATAGCATGTGGCCCCTATTTGCTCTTCTTTTGCCTCGTAGCCCTTTAAATCTTGGTTGATATGAAATATATCTAGATCTATGGTTGAAAGCACATCTGATAAAGTATCTTTACAACAGACGAAATCTCGAGCTAACTTGCATGCGTCTCGCAAGTGGTCTGGATGATTGACCTGCAAGAACAAGTGTGTTTCGTTGTTGTCGATTTCGATGTGCCATTGCTGATTGAGGAAAATTGTACGTGGTAGCGATTGCGTTAAGACTTTTGAGCTCAGTGAAAACAGGAACTTTGCTCCCCGATCCCAGTCACGTTCCATCTTGCTGAACAGCCGTTTGGGTTCAATCTGTGTGAAGTCAGTGATAAAGCAGCTCACTACTGTCACACCTGCTGTGGTCAATTTTGAGAGAGCGCGATCTTTTCTTGCAGGATCAGAAACGTCTTCATCTGAAGGGTATCCGTCTGACAGGATAAACAGCAGCTTTTTGTGATTACGAAATTTAGTGGCTTTTGTTTCAAAAAGCTCTATTGCCTTCTCAAGTGACTGGTACAAAGGCGTATAGCCGTAAATGTAGGGCTTGACGCTGCGCAGTAATTCTTGACTCCTTTTTTTAGTGAGCTTCTTTTCATCGACGCATCCATGCACAACGGCTGAGGCATCTTGAACATTGAAAATGGAATCAACATCTACTTTTTTGAGCAAATAGGCTTTGGCCTTTTCCACTACTTCTTTGACGTCTGCTACTGTAGCCGTCCTAAAAGTGGTCGCCACCGTCGCATACGCACTATTCGCTGATCTTACTGTCAGTTTCCATAATACATCTGAAGTGGTGATCCTTCGTGGCTCTGGCTCTCTGCTGTGCTCAAGCTCTCTGCTGTGCTCAAGCTCTCTGTTGTGTTCAGGCCAGTCACGACAAGCAGGTGGCAAACACTTTTCAACGAACGCCTGAAGAAAAGGCTGGTCAGATTTAAATTTGTTTAGAAACACTTCAGCCAAATTATCCGTTAATGCTTCGCTGACGACCTCTACCGCCGCCCATTTGCGGACTGAACGTGCGCCGGCCCCATCTAATTCACAGAAAATCTCGTTTATGTGATCAGGTGTGGCAGGCGCTTGAACAGCATTATCTTGATTTGGAATCTGTTTCAGAGTTCCTATGATATCAAATACTTCCTCACCACAGCTAGCCCCAAAGCCTATTGCAAATACATGGTTTTTCGAAGAAACATCGTATTTGATGAGGTTGTCAATAACTTCAAAGATGGAACGAGCCCATGGCCCTCCTTCTTCATCAGTACCCTTTCCAATGCTACAACTCATGGACCCGGAGACGTCAAGCAGGATTCCTATCAATGATTCCATGCTTCTTCAGTCTGCAATTAAAGAAGAATAAAGCCTTGTCATAAAGGTTCAAACACCCCAGAACCATGCTAAGCTGATGACACCCAGCAAAAAATGACATATTAAGATACGAATGACCTCAGTAAACTGTCATATTGTGTACTATTATGACACTAGTGAACTTACCGACAGGACGGGAGAGAGAAGAGGACGGTAAACCTTGTGTGACAAGCGTGACAATAATTTTGTTTGAAATAACTGTTCGCCAAAATTCACTTTCCTTTAGACAGATTTTTTTGTAAAAGACCAGAAAACATTAATGTTAAGTGAAGATTACGACAAAACAGGTAAGTAATAGCCGTGTCACGTTTGTCACACAAGAGCGTTTTGCCGTACACTACTGATTGCTAACGACGAACGTCCTAGGAATTAAAAAATGATTGTGCTGAGTTTAACGTACGATTTATGGAAAGGGAACTGGGTTCCTTTGCTAAAATATTTGCCCAGTTCGTTGCCTTACGTATTGATCAAGTTTGTAATTTGATAATAAAGAGCTCAAGTATTTAATACGTGGCCAAGAAAGAGACAGAGGTTTGGGCAATAGTAAAGGATTAAATTAACTGCAAAGAACGTGGACGAAGATCCTGCTAGTTGTAAACATTGGATCTCTAGAAAAGAGATCAAATCAGCCAAAATATAAAAACCAAGAACGAGAAGTCTAAAGACTACTGCAAAGCTGATTTAAAACAAAGTGTATTGTTTTTTATAACAATATTTCGGTTGGCCATACCAGCCTTCTTCAGGTTTACAGAGAGGTTTGGGCAGCAAAAAGCACCAGTATTAAACACACAATAACACTCAAAAGGTCAAGAAAACCTATTGCTGAAAAATTTGCAACTGATTTTTGTCATGGAGAACATTTTTGGTAGGAAAGTACGGTATTCAAAGCACCAACGAATTGGCCACTGTAAAGGACTTTCGATTTCCCGCCATCAGACGCCACCCTCTTACCCAGCATCTTCGTTCCCCTTGACCAGCGGTCGGGCCAGCATGCGTAGTAAGGGACGAAGACTCGAGGTACGAGATTGCACTCACGCTATTGTCTTTCAGCGGACGCACGCATGCGCACACAAAATGCCCTCCTGTTCACGCAACAAAGAAATAGATAATAATGAAAAGGGAACTACAGGTAAAGCATACCGAGGGGTCTGAGATTCGCCCGACGCCTTACGAAGTCGTAATTTTTTTTTCCTCATTCTTCATGGAAATTGATGTACCACTGTGGTTGGGAATTGTAAATTCGCTTGCACATGGCACGGACGAAGCTTCAAAGAATATGCAAAAAACTTAGATTTTTAAAAGAGAATGCTGTTGTTTTATGAACAGTATTAACATCAATCTATTTTTATCGAGTTTAGGCTAAATATCCAAAAATCACCTTCGTGACCTCTGTCACGAGCTGTCACGCGATCTCTCATTGGCCTGAAATCAATTTTAGTGGTTTTGAGCGCTCTGTTGTAGAGAACTGTTTAATTTCCCCAGAGCAAAAGTTACATCAATAGAGGGCCCATTTATTCTTTACTTTACTGCTGAGATTTCACCTTAAAAGGTAGCATGGTGAATATATATTTTTTATATTTCGCTCGTCATTTCCATAGAGTAACATTGGCATTTCTTTCAGGTCCATCTCGATGTCATGATTTTGTCAAACTTCATGGGAATCACAAAACAAAATCCGAAAGAGATGAAAAATAAGCTGATAATAAGTGGATGTACTCTGGCTTTATGGTAAAGGCGAGCAGGTTGCTTAAAAACGCTAATTTTCAAGTTGAAATTTCTCGTGACCAGCACCGAAATTTATATTGGTCATTTTCTGGCAAAACAAAAATTTACTTGTCAAATGAATAACATTAAGATGAATAACTAAGTATATGGACTACTGTTAGCCAAAGTTTGAGCGATTTTGAGTTTTCACAGTTTTGCCGCTATTTTCCGATTTTGTTTGATTCTTGCATGCACTCGCTCATAAGACTTAAAATTGCCAAGAAAGAGACAGAGGTTTGGGCAGCAGAAAAGCACCAGTATTAAACACGCAATCTGCACCCGTTTTAGTGAAATGCATTTGAAAGTTAAAGTAATGCTCAATTTGCCAAATCTTCCTTTTCTGTTCTGCAGCGTTCTGAGAACTTTAAATTGCTAAAACTGGACCATATAATAAAATTTGAGAACGTCGTAGAAGTAGTGTTACATCTCACCAAACACCTGACAAGAGGTCTCCAGATTGCCAGATATGGCGTAGACCGCGTCGCGACATTAGCGAGCGTAAGCAACAAGGATGCTTGGTTTTCGCTGTAGAAGTGATATTTGCCATTCGGTTATTGCTCCCGGAGGGTTCCGGCCCAGAGACCGGAACCCGAAAAGGCACCCTAATGTCCCCCGCGTAAAGAAGAAGTATCGTATCGTCTTACTGTTAGTATGCGAAACTTTCCCGATTTGATGAAACTAGGCGCGCACGGTGGTCCCGGTTAATTTTCAGCATGTGCGCCTGGCTCAGCAACCGCGCAAACTGGGTTTGTCAACGAGTCGCATTCGCCGAATTGTGTCGCACACAAGCACAACAAGTGGCTCCAAATCCTCGCCCAGGAAGATTTTCCACCGAAACTCCTCTAGAGCGAGAACGCCGACTTCAAATTCAGCGTGAACAACGAAGGAGAAGACGTCAACAAGAAACCGCGGAGTAGAAGGAACATCGACGGGAGCACAGCGAAGGCAACGCCGACAACAACAGACAGAGGAACAGGAGATTGGAATCAAAGGAATTATGATCGTTTTACACTGTCGAAAACCCAGATTTCTTAGTTTGCCGGTTTCCCCGCAGATATATAGATCAAAGTCTGCAAAGTTTCAGCTCCGTATTACGGCCCGAATAATAATAATTTTCAGGCGAACTGCACCGGGCCATATTTGTTCTTTGTTTTTGTCTTTTTCTAAATGCGGGCGGCGAAATAATGCTAAATCTGCTTTTCAATACACTGTTAACAATAACACTACATAATACGCAAAAAAGAAGAAGAAGAAAAGAAAGAACAACGTATGGGCCTTTAGCACGATATTCGCGGTTGGTCACTCGTCCATTTCGTAACCCCGACCGACAGGGCTTAACTTGAGTGCCGTTACCAAACCGAGTTTCGCGGTTATTGCGATATTTCTATAGAGTTAAAAAGTTATTCAGCAGTACTGCAATTGTTTGGTATTAAAGAACTTGATTTGTCAGACACAAATCAGCAACGTGGATCGACAGAACTTTGCACTGGTTTTGTCAACGTGGATCGACAAACTCGATTCAAACCACATCAGGAATAGCTCAAATTTCTCAAAACCCAGTCAAAGACAAGAAAGGTGCTAACGTGAAATAACCGGGTTTTGTTCTATATTAAGGTATTCAGGGTTTAATAAACAGTGGTCCATGTGTTTTTAGGGTTAGTTTATTGCGAAATCCCGATTATTTTATTTGATACAAGGACATGCCAGAAAAAATGAACTGGGAAATATCTCAAAGGTGAGAAACTTGAAACAGTGGTCCATGTTTTTGTACGGTTAGTTTATTGCGAAATCATTTATATCAGTTGCCTTCGACGTTGCGTTCAAGAATGTCACACTCGAAGCCAAAGCATCCGTTCGACACATTAGTTATAGGAAATTTAGTTACAAATAGATAATTAAAGATGGTTTTGCTGTTTAACACGCGTTCCATAACATTTGCAGTGTTAGTTGAACTCATTATGAGATGTATAAAAAACAATTGTCCATCCTAAGCATGTCATGTATGAGGATTTTCATTAACCCGGGAAACAAAGTGTAATAATTGAGAAAACACAAAAGAGAACAAAAGAATTACACTCAGAAACTCTAATACGAAAACTGCATTTCAAAGGTTCATGGCAAATACATGGACAACCACAAGGAGTCTTCATTCTGGTTTTAAAAGGTCGGGGGCAGATTTAGTGACAACTCTGACAACTATAACTAGTGAATAAATGTTACGGGAGTGTGCTATAGAGGAACTTCTCTCTTATCTACTTCGTGGAAATGAAATTGTTGAGGAACTTGTGGCAGCTGCCGATAAATAAGGTTGAATAACGTTTACGATATTCGAGGATTTTGGGAAGTACTAGCCCGTACCTAGAACCATTGGTCGGGAATCATGTAATCTCGGAGACATACTAACTTATTATTGGTGCTTGGGACAAAAATTGATGTTTCTTGGTAAAATCATTTATTATAATTTTTTCCTGCGATTCCAAGAACTGGATAGAAAACAGCTTTTGACTTTGAAACTTTTGCTTTCTTCGAATTCATTTTTGAGTGGTAAATATTACTTTTAATGGGAGATTATAAAATTCATATCTTCAAGTTACCTTTTACATGTAAATTATAGTTCTATTTTCTGTTATTAAATATTTCCAGTTATCAACATTACTTTAAAATCTGAAGGCTACAAATATCAATCTAAAATAATATAGAGATAAAACTCTCGTTTGCTATCGGATAACTAATCTAATCTTGCACTTCTACTAAATTGTGCAAGGTATAACACCTTTGAGAAGAGCATGTCTCACGGTAATGAAGATTCCCGAATGCCCCCTTTACGCCATTACAGAAAAACAAAGGATTGTGCATCGTCAAGGAGCTTCCAACATAAATTGCAGCACCGTTGTTTTTATAATTGATGTTTACCGCCTTTCATAACCAGTCTCCTTTAATAACTATGGCTTTTAGTCCCTACTAAACGAGAGACATTCCCCTGAGTACACGTAATTATTTTTTATTCTATACATACTGAGAAATACTCACCAAAAAGCTATGTCGGAAATTTTCGTACGCAAATTAGTTCTAGCCAATCAGAGGAGCGAACGATGGTTTTCACACGTGAAAAAAATGATACGTCCAATCAGAATCGCGAACGATGTTTTTTCACGTGTGAGAAAAATGATACGTCCAATCAGGAGCCACAGAGGTGTGTGAGTTTGGCGCCAAAATTCCCGCCTTTTATTGCAGCTTGCAGTGCCGCTTCGCACACATTCAAAGAGAAAAGTTTTACTCAAAGAGTTTTTAAAAAGTGAAAAACATTTCGGAAATGGAGTGGAATAGTTTCGTTTGTTTCACTGTTGATAAAGAAAACGGTAGAGAGCCGGCGAAACAACAAAGGGATAAACAGAACGAGACGTATCTTTTGTTGTGCTTTTTGTCGGAGCTACTTTGCCTTTCATTTAAGCAGTCCGGGTCACAACCAGTTCTGGATATACGATGACGTCACTCACATTTGCAAAATGGCGCCCACACCGAGAAACACGAGGGAAGGTCAGTTCTAGGCTCTTTGCTGCGCCTAGAAGTGTCTTTTCCCCATACTACTTTGAGAGCTGTGACTTTAGACAATGAGAAATCAGGGGTGTGAAGAAAAAATGCCGTCCGATGAACAGTTGTGCGTTCTTGGAAGGTAAAACGACCGAACACGAGAGTTTTTACAGGTCAAAGAAATTCAAAGAAATGCCGGACAAGGCGCAAAACATCTAAAAATAGAAAGTGAGCTTCAATTTTCAGATCCTTGGAAAATTTTTTTTTGAAATTTACATAAAATTTGCTTGTTGATGGTGGTCTTTTTGGTGTAGTGCATAGCGAATTCAAATAGTGCTTTGCTTTGGAAGATGCAACAGTCAGTTGCGCCGTTGACGTGCTGGTTTTCATTGTAACGCCATGTTTATTTTATGTTATCTCGCAGTCTGATGGAAAAGCAAAATCACCTTGTTTTTGTGGCAAAAAGATGCCACCGGTTTGTTCTTGGAGAATCGTAACCATGGTCTTGCCTGATCACAAAGTGGCAATAGCAAAACAGTTCAAACACTGTTAAGCTTATTCAAAAGCTATTATCAAGGAAGGGAATACGCGCTCCAGTCAGAAGACTCGCATTTATAGAAAAACACCAAGCTGGAGTCTACTGAGTCACAATGCATTTGTCCGTAGTTGATGCAGCTTCAGTTGAAGCTGCACTTAATTCTTATAATTTTGTATCTGTAAATCACTATCTATGATAATTTAACATCCTGCAAAGAAAACTCATGAGCTGGGCCCAGCGTGATACAACATTGCAAAAAAAAAGACAACATTTTTATTTACATTCACGGACTAACAAAAATCGCTTACTTATTCAGATCCAGAGGGTACTTTGGAGAAAATTAGAACCCTTATTCAGCCGTAATAAAATGCTTTACGTTTCAAAAACTGAGGTCACAGAAAATGCTCTTGCATTAGAGGCAAAATCCTTCAGACCAGATACAAAAACCACAGTAAATCGATATGTGTGCCATGACCTCTCAGTGTGAAACAAGCGGCTAAAATCACAATTGTTCAGTGAAAATGTGCAACCTTCCAGATCATAATTTACCCAGCAGAGGAAAAAAACTTAATTGGAACGAGCAGCATTTTGGCATGAGGTAAAAGTCGTATAGGCCTACCATCCCACTTTATTGCTATTAGAACACGATAAAGTCCACCTCTGAACTGGTGTATGGTATTTTAATATTTTCATCCGCAATGGGGTTTTACAACACGAAAAGACAGACATTGATTAATGACTGTTTACGACCCTTCGTGAGTGCAATTTACAGAAATTTTATTTATTTTTTACCTTCGCATATTAATCCAAGATGTTTGACGATTGAAATATTGAAAATTAATATCCAGCACTCCTTCGATCGCAATTAGATTTTAGCGCGTATGGTATTGCTCCCGAAGAAGCATAGAACACACTACTCTAGGCCGAAGCGAAGCTCCAAACACGACTTCTTTATACTGTATCAGTATTTCAAGTATTCAAATTCCCTACCCTTCCCTTTCGATCGGTGTCGTCGAGTTGCTTCGCGTCTCTTGATATCAGAAGTCCAGGCGTTTTACAGAAACCTTCCTCGATCATCATCATCTTGATATTTGTAAATCGAACGGCTAAGACGCATAAAATCATCTCAATTAATCGGTTTGGTTTTAAATGCTGTTACTTTTCTTCAAGGAACATCGGGGCCATAGCGCTCTTTGCTGCGACATTTCTGTCGAACTTAGTCCTTCCGCGGTCAAATCAATGTTTTGGTTGCGGTCTGGACCAATCACATTGCAGGAAATTACATATCCAGATCTGGTTGTGGCCCGGACTCTTATATTGAAACCGGCCATTTTACTTAAATTCACTCATTTTCAATTATGCATCGAGAACAAACAGTTAAGATTACTTATAGTTCTTGGATTACCTCATATCCTCACCGTCATTTATGTTTTTAACAAACGTTTTTACTAAAAAGCTGATACTTCGTTTTCGTTGTCATTTTGCGTTAAGTGTGTAGCGGCAAATTTTAGCATCTTTGAAAGATTTAAAATAAAAAGGCCGCCAAAATGATGAATGTCTCAGTATGTATATAATAAACACAATATCACATGGAAAGTGCTTTGTACGGTATTTACGCACTCGTATCAGAAATCTTACTCGTTCGCTGCGCTCACTCGTTCGATTTCTGATACGTCAACAACTCGTGCGTAAATACCGTACGCCAGCACTTTCCATGAAGTATTCTCTATATATTATTCACTGCAATGATATGCGCTATTTGACGTTACAATCTGCTGTTTTGGGTCGCAAAAAGGAATATGTACCGTCAGGGAAGGTATCTGGTAATACACCCCGTCTGCGTCGATTTTTGCCGTACGATTTTTCAGAGGCAAGAAAGCATAGCAAAGTTAACAAAGTGATTCTCTTGTCGGTTTTTGTCTTCGACAATAATTTCAAATGAAAGCAGTAAAAACAAACTTATAGTCTCACTTTTATTTTTACTTTTAATTCTACTTTGATGTTCAATAAATGTACAAGTCTAATAGTATGGGACAGCTATTTAAAGTGTAGCTCCCAGACAATGCACTAGGTGGATTTGCAATTAATGGCTACTGGGTCCTTTTCAAGTCACTGAATCAGTTATCTGTATCTTAATATTAAATATTCTTCTCCGAAGAGTCACTTTTTCGTTATAAATGAAAAAATGTAAAGCTGGGCCCATTCCTTTTTTAAGTTCGTGAATTGGTATTAAGGGTTTTCGGACTTCGAGAAGCCATAACTTGTTTCATAGCGGCCGGTTCATTACCACAACTTTCCAAATGTCTTTCTGTAAAGTCAAGTCAACTATTTAGATGTGCAAAATTTTAAGTCGCTTGTTTCTGCGAGTTTTCCCATCGGAGAGAAGTTCAACTTGGAGCGCCCTTATTGTATACTCCTCAATTTCGTTACGTAACTAAACGTTTTGTCGATGAACATGTGATTTATTTGAGAACTTGTTCATATTTTTGTCTTCCGATTTTTTGTGCTCTTTTTATTATCCCTACTGATACTAGTAACCTATTACGACATGGAAAAGTGCTTTGTAGCCGGTTTTAAAATTCCTAAACAGATACTTGAAAACAGCAGAGTTGAAGATACTACTAGCTTTCCTTTGAAGGTTTTCTAATTTAACTGATACCAATAGAAAATAATACAGAAGTGCTTTAAAGCAGTGTCTCTTTTCTTTGTTTTCTAAATAGGACCAAAATCT
The DNA here is from genome assembly GCF_958299795.1 of Porites lutea. NCBI lineage: Eukaryota > Metazoa > Cnidaria > Anthozoa > Scleractinia > Poritidae > Porites > Porites lutea. Next base: position 48,294,689 of record NC_133204.1, on the reverse strand, counting down.
ATAAACTTTAAAAAAATTGTGGAAGAGATGGAGATTGTTGGTCTAAGATAACAACTGACGGCTCACCCAACATTTGGTGGAAGTCTTTGCTGAGGTGTTAGCTGCACGAAAGTTAAAAACGCCTGCAGCGTGGATATGTTGGCAAAAATATAAATAGTAAGCTATTCATTTGTGACGTTGGGTTTTTAGGGTGTTCTTCGTCTTTAACTCTCAAAAAAAGGGGGGCTTTGTGCTGAATAAATAGACGGATAATGACCTGGATGATTCGGATAACTGAAGGACTGTGACCGGACTAAAGCTCGGTAGAACACTTCGCTGGGATGCGTGGCCAACGTTACAAACAATGCAGAGGAATAGGGTCGTTAGTAACTCGCCTGTAGAGCAAAGCTTGCCTAGTCCCTAGGCCTCATTATTATGCGCGGCCGATGCGTTTCGGGTCACGTGGTCCGGAAAGTTTTTGAGGCCTAGACAAACTCGGAGAAGTGAGACATTTTGTCTCACTTGGGGCCGAGCTTTTGGAAGCGGGCGAGCTGTCAATAACTAAAGATGTCCAGCAGCCATGGAGAGTACAGAGAGTTTATAAACCGAGCATTTTTCTTCTATGAACGTTTTCGTTATTAAAAGTCCTTTGGCCTTTCTTTTTCATTTATGTCATTAAACTAATTTGAACTTTATTTCATCTCAAAAACTTTTTGTAGGCTAAGCAAAACAGCGTCGCAAAAAAATTATTTGATCAAGAATCGGAAGGTAAGCTAAAGAAATAAGTTTATATTTATTCTTGGATATGAAAAGCTATCTTTCGTTTCTCTATTTTCGCTTGCTCCTATAAATTTCTCGTTATCATTTCACTTCGAAATATTTCATGTAATTTAATTTTTGGATTTAGAAGCTTATCAAACTAATCGGACAGGCTGTTGAATTTGGTCTCTAAATTTGGTAGAATGCCAACAACTATTGTTTCAAATCTTTTTATCAATAAAGAAATATCATTTTAATGGTTCATTTGAAAATGAACTAAAAGAGAAATTACTTGCACGTTATACAGTAGTATTCTTTCCGATTAAAAGTAATATTTTTGTTCTTTGATAACAGAAACCAGGTTAGTTATTATTGTCTCGATCTTTAAGCGAAGGATATTCACGCGCAAAGTTATTTATAGATTATTTCAGTTGAACGTGGTAACTTTTCAAAAATGCTCACGCATGCGCACTCCGAGATTGTCTAGGCGTCTCCTGGCCGTTCGTTTCGGATACGTCACCGAAATGCATTGACCGAGAGGGCTTGGAAAGACGCCGTACAGGGACTAGGCAAGAGCAAAGCAAAAATAATCTTCGACAGAAATGGAACTCTTCAAATATGTTTAATCTTCTCATGTAGTTACATGTAACTCGCAGACAACTCAAGTAATTCAACATTGCTATGTGTCTTAAAGGGAGGTAATTCATTAAGGTAACTTGAAGAGGTAATCGGTAGGGGTAATTCCCTGACTGAGGTAATTGAAATTGTACTGTGTACAAGCTTGCTTATATGCGGTCTGGATATGCAAATACTGTTCAAATATTATATTCGGCTAGTGTCTCATGTAAAATTACATTCACAGCAACCAATACCCTCAACAACAACCACTACCCTCCTGGTTAAAAAGGAGTTCTTTCAAAAGATGGTAAAGCAGCTGAGAACACTTCAATTACTCCAGATTAGTATATACACACTCAGTGATCTTGGTGATTTAAGCAATCTGATTGGTTCGCTATCTCGGACTATTCAACAATATTCACCTCCTAGCGAGTGGATAATGTGTGAACTCGGTGTTTTCCCCATTTCTTTAGAGAAAGATCTTTTGAAAGTCGACAAAACCCTGGGTTGACTTTTTTAAGGCAAGAAAAGACCGGAAGGATTCAAAACGGCGTTTTTTCATTTACTATAGCTGAGTTTTGTGCTCGATGGATTGTTTACAACTCCCGTTTATTCACGTAGGAGAAACCTTTCGTGAACTCGGCGTTTCCTAACAAGAAAATTTGGCCCAAAGAATCGAAGTTTATTTATGACAAACAAATCTGAAAGCAAATGTTTGCAAAAATTCTACGTTTCAAGTAAATAGGAAAAAGAGTGGTACGGGAAGACGACGTCTTACCTCGAGCAACCGAGCAGCCATTTTGTCAGCACTTCATGCGAAAAACGACACAAAAAACCCTTTTGGCTATAAACTTGGCGAGTCAACAAAAAACAGCAAAGCCCTACTTTTCTTCTGAGGTAACGAAACAATTCAAACGTTTAACGGTTCCATCTACGCCATTACGCTGTTGTTTGCGAAGTGATAAACTTGTGAATTGCCATGTTTGAAAATTCTGCAAAGATCTATTTTTAAACTTTCGCGTGATTTGATCCGTCAATCAAATCGTACTGTTAATGGTTTCCTCTCTGATTTTGTTGAGATCACTTCGTGTGTATATACTAAATCAATTATTCTTTTTAATCTTGGTGAATAGTGGCTTTACGAATATTTACCTCGCCGCTTCGCGCCTCTGTAAATATTTAGTCACTATACACCTCGATTTAAAGTATATTTAATAATTAATGAATGAGGCTGAGTATCTTATGAAGAAGTATGGAGATCGAGGAGTGTGTTATCCGTCGAGGCTGTAGGCCGAGGCGGATAACACCCTCCGAGATCTCCATAATTCTTCACATGATACAAAAGCCGAATTCAATAATTGTTTTATTATTCGTTCAAAATAATTCCTAGTTTAAAAACATAGCTAAAACATGCTTACCTGCATCGATGTTAAGTTTATTTTCGATAGTTTTCTCCGCAAATATTCTCCAAGTAGCAGATGTCGCCCTCCGAGTTGTTTTCTTGCTGTTTTTGCTATGTTTTTAGCCATTATTTTGCCTAGTTCCAGCTGTAGTTCTTACTCTTGAAACGAGTGAAGTGTCTGCCATTTTAGTTTTTACAACGAAAACAACTCAATCTCGTCCCCAGGTCTTCTCGGTTAAAGGTGCATTAACCTGTAAAAGGCTGCATTTTTGGCGTCATTTCCTTGTTAAACACAAAATTCTTCTAAATTTGTCATCAGTAACTAGTTATGGTGAATTATGCGTGTGCTTTTAGCCAATGAGAATTGGGGAAATATTTTGAATGAATAATAATTGTTAATTATTGCGCGAAATATGACTAATTAATCTTGATTCTAGGTTGTGTTTACACTAAGTTCATAAGAGACGGAAACTTCAAGAAACTTAATGGTTAAGCAGCTTTCGTTTTCCCATCTAAGGTTAATTGCGATCAAAACTTCTTACTGCTGACGAATGTCGGTAAAAGAAATTGTAACACGGCTGAATAAACACTCCGATATCTGCGCGGTTTCTGCGATCTTAAACACATTGTTTTGACATCATATTCAGCATATTCGAAATGCTGAAATGTCAACTCTGATAAAACTGAGTTCCGTTCTAAATATTACATTGAAATGTCGGCTGTGACACATTGGATTCGTTGATGTAATAATCATGTGATGCACTCGCTCCTTGCTGTTGCAGGTGATTGCAACAATTGATGCTTTTGTCTTTTGTAAAATTTATTGTATGCAAGTGATTCCAAGACAAAAAGGGATAACAGCTGTAGGTTTAAAATTTCTGCGCTCGATGAATTTAAATTTGAGTGTAAAAATGCTGTTTTGTGAATTACGAAAATGGCATGCACAATAAAATATCCCAAAAGAAGCTTTTAATTCTATTCTATTTGCCTTTGTCTTTTTTTACTTTTAAGTAAAATGTTTTTAACCATTTCACCTACGTTTTTCTTCTTATGATAAGTCTAACAGACCACAGACTTTTTTGCTGGTTGGTTATACCAATTTAAAGGTCGACCTCGCGACTTCGTCGTTCGCTCGGTCGCTGCGCTACCTCGTTGAAGCTCGCTTCGCTCGCTTGAAAAGTTTAGAGCATACCTTTGGCTTAGGTTCCCAAGTTTCTGAATGTTTCGACAGAACACCTGTTAGAATTCTTCTTGATGTACGCTTTCGTGTGTTTAGGTTTTTCTTTAGCGTCTTTTAATGCCCTGACATCTTCTCTCATAACATTTGAAAACTTAGACGCATTTGGCACCGAGACTTACGGAACGTTGCCATGGCAATTGTAAAATTATAATTATATTGCCTCTTTTCTTAGAAAATGAATTAAGTTTGTAATATAAGCGATTCCAAGAAAAAATTATAATAATAAAAATTATGAAATAATACTAAGTTTTCTATGAATTTCTTTCCGAGTGGAAAATATATTTTACTTTAATTTCAGTTTTAGTTTTAACTCCTTTTAGTAACTCTACAAGTCTAACCGTATCAGACAGCTAAAATACTTGTATGAACAAAAGGTCCAGTTCGTTAACATGCATTGGGGAGGATTTTGCTATAGCTCCGATGCTAGTCAAGTCATTGAATCAGTTATCAGGAAATTAAATGTAATTTCTTCTTTGCCGTCATGAATGAAAAACTTATTCCGTTCTTTTCTGAATTAAATGGGGATTAAAGGTTCACGCATTTCGGGAAGCATTTATTTTTGATCGTAGCCGGGTCATTACTAATCCACTTTCGAAATTTACAAGTCACTTGTATTAAACGTACAGAATTCTGGTGTTGCCTGCGACTTTTCCCAGTGGAGAAATTTAACTCGCCAGCGCTCTTATCACTCAAGATGCCAAACTAAAATGTGCTTCATTGCCGGTATACTACTTAATCCCGGCGTCGCCTCATGTTTTCGTCGATGAACAAGTGGAAGCACTCATTCACTGATATCAGTTTCTGCTTTCGCTATTATGTGCTCTTTATCAATGCCGATGCTTGTAACCCATTGCGAAATGAAAGCTGTTTGTGTAGTTTTAAAATTCGTAATCAGATTGAAACATCTTTAAAACATTGTTGAAGACAGCACTGGTTTTTCTTTGAGTGTCTTCTAAGTGAACCGATACCAAGAGAAAATTTTATTGTGGATATGGAAGTGGGCTAAAGCGGAGTCTTTTTGCTCTCCTTTCTCAATAAGATCGAACCAAACGGTGGAATAGATGGAAATAATTAGTCTACGATAACAACTAATAACTTACCTTATAGTTTGTGGAAGTCCTTTCAGAGGAGTTTCCTCTGCAACGAAAGTAAACAACGGTTACGTGGAATTGTTGGCAAAATATCATCAGCAGGTGCTTGAAACAATTGATGTTTTGTCTTGGCAAAACTTGTTTTATGCAAGTCATTCCAAGAAAAAAAAAGAGAGAGGATAAAAGCTCTTGATTTTAAACTTTCACGCTCTATGAATTCAAATTCCCCCGGTAAAATACTGTTTTGTTGAACACGAAAATATCTTGATATAGCAAAACAACCTTTAAGCAACCTTTCGTCTTTTGTCGTTTTTTCTTAACCGTTCTGAAATAGCTAGCCTGAGCAGACAGTCTAATATACTAATGGTCTTAGACGATGCGTGGGTTAGCTGCCGTGCAACGCAGGCTACACTAAAGTAGATGACAAATATCTCAAACCCCACCAAGGTCTCGATTTTTCCCGATTTTTAAAGAGTGAATTAGAAAGTGTGAGAGGCTTACCCGCTCACCGACTTGCTACTTCTTCTGATCGTTCGAATAATGAACTGCTATTGATGAGCAACGATCTGATTCAGTATTCATCAACAGTGAGGTTACTAACACATTACGTTAAAGAAAACTGGTTTGATCTCTAATCAGACTGAAGTGATAAACATACAGCTGCTCTCGATTTGACGATCTAGAAAGTTAACTGACTGGGAGATTAAAAAGAAACCTACATATACCTATCTCAAGAAAGCGATTTACACAAATAGCTCATGGAAGAGTTCATGAATGTTTTGCAGAGGATTGAGTGAACCTCCGACCAAAGGAAACAAAGGCTGTTTGGTTGTTGGCAAACACACTTTTATTTTCTACCAGAGAAGACATCAGCGTCAATGGTCGATAAATAAATCGTGTGATCGACACGCATTTTGTACTAGAAGGTGCATGGTTGGGACAATTGATGTTTTGTCTGGTAAATTAATTCATAGTATACAAGCGATCGAAAGAAAATATGGGGAAAACAGCTTTTATTCACATTTCAAGTTCAGCTTTCTATGAAGTTTTTCTTTTCTTGTCTATATTTTTAAAAACCGCACAATTTTTTACCTGGATATGGTATTGCTTTAGAAATCACTCTATCATGACATTTAGTTTTTGTTTCTATCATTTCTTCTCATTACACGGAAAAGTATAAGATGACTTGTGTTTCTTAACAACAAACGTACAATAATTATTTTATGAAATTAACTTGCCTACAGGACCATAAGTATAGCCTCAGTCGAAGTTCTGGTTGGATTGCTTGGTCAACTAGTTCTGATAATATTGAAAAATTTCGGATGTGGCAACTCCCGTTGAGGTTTGTAAGCAGGCTCCAAGTGGCAAGTTCTTATTGACCATTTTCGACAGCAAAAACAAAATTAATGTTCGTTAAAGTAGCTACGTTGGTTAGTTTTAATTTGAAACATTAACTTTCGGTTAAGCCAAACATCTAATTAAAATAAATTCCTTCGAGGAACCATTGTGCTGTCAAGAATGAAATCTTAATCCTTTCGCCTCACAGATTTTCGTTGCTGAATAAGAGATTACTCTGAGTTTTGAACTCCTACATATTTTTCTTGCTGCGATGGTTAATGCTATTTATCTCTACTGACTGGTGAAAGAAAAAGAAGATTAAAATCCCTTGCCAGACTAAAACATCTCTGAAGCAGCGTTCAAGATACTTCTGCTTCGCGTTTATGGTATATAAAAAAGTTAAGTGATACGAAAATGAAGGCGGTTGACTTTGATCAGAAAACAAAATACTAGAAACTTACCGCAAAGCGGGAGCAAGAAATCTTTTCGATCGGCTCAACCTGGAAATTACTACTTGTTTAATCTACAGCAACAGAGAATAAGTTTTTAGCTCACCCAAGAGTTCGAAGAGTTGGTAACAATGCTGAATTGCCTATGAAAGCAAATTAATGACAATCGTTGTTGGCAAGCACACTATCTCCTAACTAACCAGCCGTTGGACGATAGTCATATAATTGACAGGCACTAGAGTACATTGGTGGTTTTCAACCACGTGACAAGAAGGCCCTGCGGGAGACAAAAAAAATTGTTATCAGAATTTGAAATAAAAAGAGATCCTACTCAGTTCAAAGCAATGGGAAATGCTTTTTTTTTTCCACCTGCGTGTCCAGTTCTAGGCTCGAATTTCCGTCGCTGTTTCGGGTGGCCTTATTGACGTCAGCTGAAAACAGCAATAATTAATGCTTGGTACAATTTACCTTTTCCTAGAAAATGTATTTATTTAATCTAATATAAGCGATTCCAAGAAAAAGTAATCGGCAGCCTAAGCTTTCTATGAATTCAGTTAATTTCGAGTGGTAAAATTCCTTTTAATTTCAATTTCATTTTTACTTTCAATTCTAGGTGATATATGACAAGTGAACAAGTCTAATGGTATAAAACAACTATTTAAAAATACTTGAGCCAAAGTTGTCTTTGGTTAACATTACTCAGGCACTGCACTGGGTTGATTTTGCAATGGCTACTGAGTCCTTTTCAAGTCGCTGAATCAGTTATCTGTATCTTAATATTAAATGCTCTTCGCCGGCGGAAAAGTCACTCTGCCGTCATAAATGAAGAGCTGGGCCCGTTCTTTTCGTGAATGTGGATTGAATGTTCACGAACTTCAGGAGCCATAACTTGTTTCATCGCGGCCGGTTCATTACTACAACTTTCCAAATGTCTTTCGGTAAATTCAAGTCGCCTATATGTGCAGAATTTCGTGTTGCCCGTTTCTGCGACTTTTCCCATCGGATAGAAGTTCAAATCGGGGCACCTTTGCTCAAACAAAATACCTATTAATTGGAGCTTGATTTCACCCCGCAATTCCTTCACGTATGTTTTCGTCGGTGAACAAGACAGTGTTTTCTTTGAGAACTCGTTTATCTTTTCCGCTTTCGATTTTACGTGCTCTTTACATTATTGATTTTATTATGCATGCTGATGCTCGTAACCTATTACGACATGGAAAAGTGGTTTTTGCGGCGTTTTAAATTCCTAAACAGATAAAAACAGCAGAGTTGAAAATACTACTGGTTTTTCTTTGAAGGTTTTCTAAGTTAAGGGATTTTTTTTTTTTTTAATTCAATATTTATCCAGGGGCATCCAATTTAGCAGAGCTAGTTTAAATTGAGCCCTGACGATACCAAGAGAAAATAATACAGAAGTGCTTTAAAGCAGAGTCTCTTTCTTTTGTTTTCTAAATAAGAGCAAAAACTATAAACTTAAACAAATTGTGGAAGAGATGGAAATTATTAGTCTAGGATAACAACTGATGGCTCACCTAACAGTTCGTGGAAGTGTTGACAGAGGTGTTAGTTGCAGCGAAAGTTAAAAACGCCTGCAGCATTGATTTGTTGGCAAAATAAAAATGCTAAGCCAGTCATTTGTTTCGTTGATTTAATAATCATGTGATGCACACGCTCCTTGCTGTTGCAGGTGATTGGAACAATTGATGCTTCTTTGTGTTGTATTTACTGCATGCTAGTGATTCCAGGAAAAAAAGGAAGTGATTCCAAGAAAAAAAAGGATAACAGCTTTAGGTTTTAAATTTCCGCGCTCTATGAATTTAAATTTGAGTGTGAAAATACTGTTTTGTGAATAACAAAAATGCCTTGTATAATAAAATATCCCAAAAGAACTTTTTAGTTCTTTTTGCCTTTGTCATTTTTTAGTTTTTAAGTCTACTTTTTGAACCATTTCACATAAGTTGTTATTTCTTTTGATAAGTCTAACAGACCAGTAAAAGCCGTGACTACATTGATTATATAAAACTATATAATGTGTCATATTACACATTGGAGGACAGGTTGGCGCTGGCGCCCCTAAGGGCGTGTCCGCTTGACATAATTTCGGAATTAGAATAAATGGAATAAACTATAGAAACCATTCGTTTTTGGCTATAAATCTGCTCGGGTTTATGTTGTCGAAAAATCACGGTACAAAAGATTCTTTTTCCGGAATACGCTCAATAAAACGTACCCTAAAGTATGGAACGTTTAGCTCGATAACATTGGAAAGATTCATTGAAGACCTATATTTGAAGAGGGCACTTTTAAATAGTTTTGGTTTTCATCTTTGTTACTCAACTTATAAAAATTCCAATTCGACCAGGAATCAGGTAGACGAAGAACCACTATATGGATGTACTACCTGCAAATCGTTATTTATTTTATTTATTTATTTATACTACTTAAAAGTCAAGTACATACCGAATTTTTGTTTCTTTGTTCTGAAGCAAATCATACCAGTAGGGTTTGTACACTATTTACATAACTAAAAAGGAAGGTTAGTTATATAATCCTACAATCCTTTCGTCTATTACTTTTCCTACCTGAATAAGAGATTAGAGACCTTCAGATTCGAGGACGAGATTTGACTTAAAGTTTGTTCGCGTATTCCCCGGCCCTAAAAGTAGGCATCCGGAAAGCTTTATTAATCTTTTTTTTCACCAGAAAAGTTAGCACTCTTATCTTTATTGAAGGAGATCAAGTCCTCTCCAGATTGCAAAATGATAAAACGTCTAACATTTGTTTACATATTTCCCGCCACAACGACATTCATATTTGTAATCAGATGGTGACGAATGAAATTATTCCCTATTTTCACGAGTTTACCATTTTATTACCTATTTTAAGTTATCCTCTCAATCGTGGGCAGTATTTGTTTATCGTATCGAGAACTCAACGCACAGTGAATTAAGGCATAGTGTCATTTTGGTTTTAGGTTTACAAGTTTTAGAATTTTTCGACAAAATACCCCCTGTTAGAGTTCTTCTTGATGTACTCTTCCGTATGTTTAACTTTTTCTTAAGCGTCTTTTAATGCCCTGACATCTTCAAACGGAAACGCTTGCTCCGCAGGCTAGTCTTCTAAGTGAACTGATAACAAGAGAAAATTTGCTTGCGGATACATAAGTGCACTGAAGCGGAGCCTCTTTCCTCTCCTTTCTCAATAGGACCGAACCAAACGGTGGAACAGATGGAAATTTTTAGTCTAGGATAACAGCTAATAGCTTACCTTACAGTTTGTAGAAGTCCTTACAGAGGAGTGTCCTCCGCAACGAAAGTAAATAACAGTTACGTGGAATTGTTGGCAAAATATCATCAGCAGGTGCTTGAAACAATTGATGTCCTCACGATTTATTTTATGCAAACCATTCCAAGAAAAACAAGAAAATAAAAGCTGTCCAAGCTCTATGCATTCAAATTACACCAGTAAAATACTGTTCAGTTTGTCAAACACGAAAATATCTTGATACAGGCAAACAACTTTCGGTAAGTTTCATTCAACAGACTCTAAAGGGAAAAACATCTGGTAAGTTACGGCTCATCGGGAGTGAAATATTCAAAAAGTCCTTTACCACCAAACGCGTAGTTAGTTACCTTCGTACTGATAATAGCAATGATAGAATAATATAAACAGTGTAGAATGCCACAGTGTTGTTTTCCATAACTAAATGGTGCCCAATTTATTTTTCTTATTTCCTATTTATTTTTTTCACCCCTGTTTGCCCGTCATTTTCTTAGTGGTGCTTAACATAAAAGGCTATAATTTTGTAGAAGTTGGAAAAAAATTAGCGATTGCGTGGAGCTTACTGTTAAAAGAAAAGCGCGTCTGGTAAAAACAAAATTGCTGACATTTTGAAACTTCAGCCATGTAAATCCCACATAAATCGTTAAATTAGAAAGTCGTTCAAAAATTCAGCTGTGAATTGAAACGAATTGCTTTAAGGTAGAACGAGCCACCATATCGAAGTTTCGAGACAAGCCCCGATGTTTACGAATTCGTAAATCAAAAGCCGCTTGCCAGTCGTGGTATACTTTACAACTGGTACTCGACTAGTTTTGGAAGCACTATAAATTGCTTAAACCTTGCGATGAAATAGAATGATTTGTTTCTTGACATTTTTGGGAATATCCTTTTGGGAATATCATTAGCAATTTTGGCTGTAACACCTGCTACATACATTTTGCATTTTTATCGGCTTTTATTGCTGTACATTGCTTCTAATTCAAGAAATAGGTATAGGTATAGGTATTGTATCAAAGCTCAGATAGAGGTGTCGAGCACTTTTGTTTATGGCTACAAAATGAGCACGGACGGTAGTTCCGCGAGGCATCCGTACTTTGGCCAGGGTGACGAACGACAATGATGCCAATACTTACGAACCAATCTGTATATGGCAAAGTAGATGCGCCTGTATTACTAACGGAGTCACCTTAAGTTCTGCTTGGTGTGTTGCTCTTATTTCTTTGGTTGACAAACGAGATTAAATCAGATTTTTCGTCAACTTACAATCCCTTGAAATACTGAAACATTTTACCGACAGAATTAAAGATATTTCTGTTTTCCAGTTTTGATTGATTCCGGGAGTGCAATAAGACCCAGTCGCGCTCATCAAGTAGAGCTAAACCGGCTTCAAACATATCATAGCGGAAACAAGGACTCCTCTCAAGTCAGCTAGTTACTATAGGTCTTGATACACCATTTATAACTCACCTAAGTCTTTGTGGAGATGATCGTTACCAACACCGAACTGCCGATGAAAGCAAACAAGGATTGACAAGGATTTAATCCTAAAATTTGTCCCAGTCACGGGCAGGGGTGATTGGTCCATAATCATGTGATAGACACGCTCTAGCATACTATTGGTGGAAATTAGGGCAGCTGTTATTTTGTCTCTGGGATTTTTTTTTGCGGAAGCGACGCTAAGGAAACGCCGAGGTGGGCGTTCTTATATAGCTTTTGAATTCAGCTTTACAGGAAATCAATTTGTTCTCGAGGCGGCTTTGTTGTTATTAAATACGAGGTACGGTGAAATTCATATCTTTCAGTCACCTTACTGTTGCTTTTCTTTTTTCTTTTCAGTTTTAATTCCCCTTAGTAAATGGACACGACGTTTATGACTTGTGCTCCCGAACAACAAATAGACGATAATAATCTCCGATTAGGGGTCCAATTGTTTGCCCCAGTGATTGAGATTCCTAGAAACTATGAAACGTTTCGTCGCGCACTTTCAAAAGTTTCTAAGAATTCAGAACAGCGGCTCCCAGCCGTTTACTTCGAATAAACCAAAACAGCCGCAAAGGTTGTAGACCGGTTGAAGTTACCATTAAAATTTGTCAAAAATCTGATTCAGTGCACATGCAGATAAATCGGGTTCGACTCCCAGCGACGCTGTTTTCTGTTTCCTTGTCGTCGTACCGTTTTTTCCCTGTTTCGTCTCTGTTTTCTAACACTACTTTTCCTTTTGATCTGTTTTCCTTTATTCTTACTGCTGACCCTGCTGGTCATGCATTTTGATCAATATATATTTTAAGCTTAAGTCCGGAGTTTTATTTTGGGAAAGGGATTTCAAAAACTCTTGAACTGCATACTGGCCAACCTTACGACTAGAAAAAAACCATAAGCTGTCAAGACATCTCCCTCCTCTGAAACAGCTGAATTTTTTTCAATGTTAGTTGACAGCATGACAAAGAACACACAGTATACCACAAACTGTACTAATTTACACCCAACACCCACCATTGATACACTGGCGAAATTTAAACTTGCCTTTTGTACATTCATCAATACTATTACCCTAAAATCTCCACTGGGTTTGCCCAAAAACAATAATTAAACGAAACCTTTTATTGGTTTTCGGGATTTAATTACAGAATTACAGGTGTACGCCCAATTAAATGCGGTAAAGCAACAAGATTCAGTGCTCGCAGTCTCTCACAAATACCTGTCATTTAGCGTCCTCTTTCAAGGCTACAGCTAAGCGAACTTTGAAAGGATTGATATGGTGTTCCACTAGCTCTGAAGAGCTGAAAATACGCACAATGTAAAGTATAATATATCCTTTGATGAACCTCCTATTGCTGTGTCTAAACTGTGAACTGGCCCGCAAAAGTGTGACCGGTCAGTATCATTGCTCGTAAAATTTGCTCGACGATAGAAAGGAATCTTTAAAATTTATTACACGACTGGACATTTCATTTCAAAAAAGTACTTTAGTCTAGTTTTCTATGACAGTAGGGACCTTAAAACCCCTAAATCCAAGAAATCGGAACAGTATTTCCGTGATAAAATCGAGATTTTTATCCGTCTCTTCGATGAACACTTTGCTCGCCATTTTGAAAGTCACTGACACGAGACGTGACGTCATACTGCCAGGCGGACTGTACCACCGATTTCCTTGGAGACACATCCCCCCCCCTCCCCTGGATAGAACAGAATGCCCTTGCTTGAAAATAGAAATCCGTAGAGAGTGTGAAATACGTGGGAGCTCGTGTACACCGCCACGCGCTTGGAAGGTGAGGCCTGCTTCTTTCCTTTCTTCGCGTTTGGCCTCTCCTCGAACGCGGTGACTCTCACGCGCACTGGAGTAATTTGCTTGATCAACTATCCCTGAAGAAAATTAGGGACTACTCCTATTCTTCATATAAAGAACCATGAATGCTATAGCAAGTTAAATTACTTCCTCGCTGCTGATAAAGGAAAAGTGTCTGGGAGAGGGGTGGAACAGGGGTACTCGTCGTTTCCTTTAACGGTCTATATCGCTTGGGGTGTTCAGCAAAAAACGCTCATTTCAGAGTGGCTCGATCTTGCCTATTTCTGTCGTTTCGTGCGTTGATACTGCACAAAGGCGTTCTCTATGTAGTGTTGTGTTTACTATATATATACTCAGGCATTGTGCATGTTGCCAGCTTTTTATTTTAAAACTAACCAAAATGTTTAAATCATAAAGCAGAAGATTCGAAGTACAAAAGACAAAAAAAGTCCTATCAAAAGTACAACTCTATCTTATGTTTCATGCTTTTTTTTCTCTTTCCGCTGTTGTTTTGCTACTGTCTACAATTCTCCTCCTTTAACGTTGAAATATACGCAATTGCTACTGTCCAATTTACATACGTACATATCTTATTGGCTGGTCCCCACAGGGCCTTTCAGAGTCATTGTTCACTGTTACACTAATAATAAAGAGAAAACACGATTATACACAGAAGGCTAAAAACACGAAAAATAATTAGCGAATTAAAGGAGACGTCCAGAGTAGTTCATTTAAGCGACTGCGCGCGAAGTTTTAAAGTAAAACAATACTTTGATTAGCAGTTTAGCGACCCTCTGTGTAGTAGAGCGCAAATGGTGAATAATCAGAAAAACATACTTTCAAATAGAATTCATTACCTGCGTATTGAAAAGTGTCCAAAAAATGAACCTAAAAGTGAAAATACCATAATTTGATAATAATAATAATACGGTAGTTTGACCTGTCCTTACGGGCATCTCTATAATACGGACACCTCTCTATTTCGGACAGTTCGTTTGGTCCCAGAAATGCCAAAAATCATGCATTCCCTCCCTCTATAATACGGACACCTCTGTAAAGCGGACACTTGGTTCTGTTCCTTTGGTGTCCTTATTAAAGAGGTTTGACGTAATAATATTTTAGCAAGGAGCCCACTACACCAAAAGGTGCTCATCAGTGGGGCCCTGCATATACTACAAGTAACTTCAAATAATTAAAAACTACACATGAGAAAAGATTACAAACTCGCTTAAAAATAGAAACAGTACAAGAACAATTAAAAACTATTAAAAAACTTGTTAAAAACTTTCAAAATGCATGTTTGAGCTTAGATTTAAAACAAGAAAATATACAAGTGTCACGTATATCCTGACTTAAAGAGTTCCAGTCTACGATCGACGCTCCGATACGTAAAACGTTGTCTGCCCCAGTTTGTTCTTACACGAGGTAGGTGAAAATCGTCTCTGGAACGCGTGTTGTAATTGTGAATTGTGTAATTTCTAACAAAATGGAAATCAAAATCAATAAAACCATTCAAACACTTGAAGATCGTTGTAAACATGTACTCATAAACAAATATTTACACTAAATAGAAGCAACTAGGCGTTCTAAAACAACTCATGCTGTACCCCACATTGAGTTGTTTTGTTATTTCATAAATTTTCTATACACTCTCCTTTGCATTATTGGGTAATTACAGTGGCGTAGCTACCTATACGACAATAACTGCATGTGTAACTGAAAAAAAAATCAGTTGTAAAAAAAATGGAATAATAACAAAATGAAATAAATAAAGAAAGAGAAAAACAAAGCAAAGGAAAGGAAACATACCTAAAAAAGGGATGGCTGTAAAAAGGGAAATTTCCCATATATCTCCGCTTAAGTTTCTTTAATATAATATTTTTAAAATAAAATGTTTTGCCCCGCCAATTTTTCCACACACAAAAGACGAATCTGCTGGCTTAAGGGCAAGGTCCCAGAGACAGTCCAGGAGAGTCTTTATCCGACAAAAAGGAAAATTTATCCAATTTACCCGCATGGAAACGATTTGGGGGACAGGATAGGGCTTATTTAGAAAACTGCTTGCATCTCTGAAAATGTTTTAGCTACGCCACTGAAATCTCCGGCAGTTTCCGCACGAACCTACTTGCTCTTTCTATAACAATGCTTACTTCTATGCACTTCTCAAAATGGAAAACCCTCTTAATTGTTAGTGCGTCCTCGGGATTTTTGTATAGAAACTAACCTTTATCTAAATCTTCTGAATAGTGGCCACACACCGCTTTGCTAAAACAATAGGAGTTGGAAGTATTGTAAAGCTAAGTGATGTGCAACAGGGGTCTTTTTTGCATGAGCATGCGCACCACAACCTGATAAAGAGCACACGTCAAGTGACAGCGACCGTGGTGCATAGTCATAGGAATCAAATTCTTCACTTTGAAAGCTTGGTTGAGATTCAAATGGTAGCAGGAACTTAGGAAAGACCTTCGTTGTACAAAATAAGTAAAGATATGGTGATTTAAAGTGGAGACTAATGCTCTGAACGAGTTGAAAGAGCACGTTTTTCAAGGATGTCTCACACGAACATGGCTGTTTGTTGTTGTTTGGCGCTCGACTCGCGTCTTGATTCCCCTTTAAGAACCGCAAAGTTTGGCATAGAATGCACTGCTGATGCGTAGCTATTGAGCAAAATGTTCTTTATGTAGTGTTTGTCTATAAATCGGATGTAAATTAGTTTCTCGATGGCGTGGAGGATTTCTGTCAATAATTTGTGGATAGCTGATTTAGCCATGTTTCGGAAGTGGATTAATAGCGATCAGCGGGCGACTACCACGCCGTTATCAGTTGGAATAGAAAGTTGTTCCCTTAAGTATTTTACCGATACAAAGTTTGTTTATCGGAAAATTGGAGAACTTCTTGTTTTTGCGTGGACTAACATTGTAACGCATCTTTTACAGGAATTTTCTTTTACCCAGAACTTGAGTGCTCTAATAATTCTTACCTTTTGGTCGGCATCACATGTTTACTGTACTTCTTGGGAAACCTAACCGTTTGTTTCATCGAAATCGGTCACCAGATTCGACTTTAATTTCGGTGCTATTGAATGCAGTTTTGACTGTGTCTCATTGATATTCATTTTTCTTATTGTTCGAGACATACAGAGTGACTACCACCGACATTTCACCAGGTGACTGATGTACGTCTCGTGTGCTCTTAACTTTGTAGCTTTAAAGTGCTGGGAAAATTGTAGAACATATATTAACTCACTGCTGAACCGAACACCGGCTTTTGCGCACCTTTGAACCCACTCGCTCAAATTTTCTGTTTTTTTTTTTTATATTTGTGTTCCTTTCCCATTTCAAAACAAGGAAAATTGAAAGTGTTTACTTACATCAAGAAACGTTTCGGCACTTTGTTTAGACTTTAATGAGGTCAGTGCAATCCTACAAGCACTACATATACGCGCGCTGTTGTCCAACAGGTCAAGTCGGGAGATGAAATTTGATAGTAGCTCGTGGTATGTTAAAGCCGATCTACTTCGCTTTTGAGACAATGTTAGAGTTTATTGCAAACTACACATTTTGTTAAATCAAGAGCACATTTGGAAGACCAACGAGCAAAATAATCGCGATCATGATAGCTTTAAGACGCGCCATTTTGATGAAGGTAGACCCTGTGGTGAGCCTCCATGCAAATCGCTTGTTCAGCGGTCGCGCATGCTCATGCAAAAAAGACCCCTGTTGTAATGTGCATAATATACATTTGACTTCTATGAGCTTTTTGATGAGGTAACCCCGTCTCTTTCCCTTAAAAGGAGTCTTCAGTTAGTTAGAATTGCATAACGGCAAGAAAACTCATCTGATTAAAGAAGTAAGATAAATATTGAGAGCCAAAATGTTCCCTTCCAGAGCATTCTCTGTAGAAAACTCCTTGCCACATTTGGGACAAATTGTGTGTGACAAAGTTCCTGTAAAGTCCATGACTGGCGACCTCTTGCTGCATTTGGGGCACTTGTATTCAGCTCGCTTAAGACTTGGCAACAACTCCATTAATATCCCGGCATTGATGGATCCAAATTTCTTGAAATAGGTTATTTCCTCCTCTTTTAAATCATCTTCTGTCCAGTAAACGTCAATGAATGTTAATCCAAGAACTTCTGCTTTCTGCACTCTGAAAAATCCCTTGTCCGCCCAGTCTTCTCCCCTAGAATTCAGCAGTCGTACACATTCACTGTTGAAACTGGTTAACACAACTGCATGGCCAAAGTCAGGAGTTTCGGGAGGACGGGCTGTTATATCGATCTCCTTCTTCGTCAAAATGCCTTTTGGGTTACTTTCATAGAAATCTTCAAAACTATGCCACTCCTCCTCAGTGAGCCTAAATGTTGCCACTACTGGTCGACTTGAAGCCACTGCTTGCATGGCTCCCTCGAGGTTGACTAGCTTACACCGCAGGCGGTACTTCGGGCACATTTTCTCTAGCACACGGAAGGTAGGGACACCGTCTGGATATTTTTCACAATCTTTGACAATTTCTTCTCTTAGTTCATGGAAATTTGGATACCCGCCTTCGCGTCCAAGAATTCTTCTCATGGACAAGTAAAGTACTGTAGCAGCTGCATTGGCATAGGAGGTCTCCCCTTCTTGTACTCTTTTGGCTCTTAGGTCCTTTACTTCTTCGTTGATATAGAGATCTAAATCAACGGATGCAAGCAAGTCAGATAACGCGTCTTGACAACAAACGACATTTCGGGCCACCGCGCAGATCTCTCGCAAGTTGTCTGGGTGATTTAACTGCAAGAACAACTGTGTTTCATTGTTGGTGTGATCGATGGTCCAACCACGTTTAACAAAAATTGTGCGTGGCAGCGATTGCGTTGACACTTTTGAGCTCAATGAGAACAGGAACTTTGCACCCCTATCCCAGGCAGGTCCCATCTTGCTGAACAGTCGTCTAGGTTCAATTTGTGTGGAGTGAGAGACAAGGCAGCTCACTACGGTCACACCTGCTGTGGTCAATTTAGAGACTACTCGATCTGTTCCTGCACCATCAGCACATGTAGTCTCTCCATCGGTTGGTTCTCCGCCTGATAAGATGAACAGCAGTTTTTTGTGACTGGAAAACCTAGAAGCTTGAAACAGTTCTATTGTCTTCTCAATGGATTGATATAAAGGCGTTCCGCCGTAAATGTAAGGCTCAACGCTCTGCAGTAGTTCCCGGGAGTTTTCTTTAGAGAGTTCTTTTTCACCAACGCACCCATGAAGAACATTTAAGGCATCTTTAACTTTGAAAATGGAATTAACAGTCACACCCAACAGACATACTTGTTCTTTGTCTTCTTTCAGCAAATAAGGCTTGGCCTGATTAAATACTTCCCTGACGTCTGCAACTGTAGCTCTTACAAAGCTGCTTGCCACTGATGCAAACGCACTTTGCACTGCATCAGTAAAAGAAGATAGGCCTGTCATCTTCGCCAGGGCGCTTTCAGACCAATCCCGGCAAGCTGGTGGTAGAATCTCTTGAACAAATTTTTCAAGAAACGACCTGTCAGACTTCAGTTTGTTCAGTAACAAATCAGCCTCTGTATACTTCATTGCCCTGACGACATCTTCTTCCGCTGCCCATTTGCGAACAGTAAGTGCGCCGGATCTCTCTAATATTCGGAAAATCATGTTTATTTGCGTACTAGTGGCAGGCCTCTCAACACCACCTTCAGTTTTTTCGCCTCCATACTGAATCTGTTTAAGAGTTCCTATGATATCAAATATGCCCTCACCAGTACATGCCCCAACGCCTATTGCAAATAAATGGTTATCAGAAGATATATCATATTTGATAAGGTTATCAATAACCTCAAAGATCGAGCGAGCCCATGGTCCTCCTTCTTCATCAGTACGTCTCCTGATGTTATGACGCATGGAACGGGAGACATCAAGGAGGATTCCAGTCAAATATGCCATTTTCCCTCTTTCTGCAATAAGAAAAGATTCGATATCTGTCACACAAGTTCAAACAGAGAACAGAACAGTTACTGTAGTAAACAACCCACTACGAGAGCCGAGTGCAGTCCACTACGCACGCAGATTGAAAACTAACATTCAGAGAGAAGGGGAGTTATGAAAAGCGTTTTTTTGGGGGGTAAGTGGGGGGGGGGGGGGGGGAAGGGAAGTAGATTATTAGCCAATGGAAGCTCATGACAGTCTATCTACTGTAGCGTATTCACTAGAATTTAATATTCGGTAAGAGATAAATACAGAAATAACAATGCAAAAATTGCGATTAAGAAAAGACTCGGTAAAGGATTTTGAGAGAAATTTCGATAGCCATGTTTTAGCAAATCCAGTGGGTTAATTCATGTGTAATCAGAAATAACAATTACTACCTTTGTCATAGATCGCTTAAGTGTCTTCCACTGAGGCTATATATATGCTGTTTAAAAAAGTTATTTTTGGATAGCCTAGTAAAGAAAAACTTGTTCTGAAGTAAACCAGTTGAAGTTACCATGACAAAAATTGAAAAAAATGTGACCTAAATTGGGTAGAAAATGAAGACCGCCCTCAAAATCACTTATAAATAGCTAGAAACGGATATCTCGACCTTAGATGTGTAAGAAACAACAAGATCTTCAGTTATCAATGAAATTGACCAAGGTCTTTGTTTTCTACATAATTCCCCCAAATGAAGAAAAGGAAAACCCCCCTCAAAATAACTTGGAAACGGCTCAAAATTGCTTATAATGACTTCTCGACACTAGAGAAGTGTGTAAGAAACAACGCGATATGTAATTTTGGCCGGGCTAAAGAAAATCGTTCGTTATATAAAGGTTTGTTAAATTGAGGTTCCACTGTAGATAAATGAATTTGTGATTGTTGCTGCCGCAGTGAGTGAGCCTGAAGCGAACGAACGAGGCAGCTCTCTAATCGGCAAAAAATCACATTATATGGGCATTGAATCACTTTTTCTTACCAGACGCAAGGAATCGTGGTTATGCGTGAATAAAAGATTTAGGGCGCGCAATAAACTCGCAAGGAGTTGTGGTTATGTGCGAATGGGAACATTAAGGATGCGCAGTAGACTCGCAAGGAGTTGTGGTTATGCTGGAATGGGCGATTTAGAATGCGCAGTGGATTACCACCTGCTTTTTTCTTACCCTGATTTTCAACTGCAATTTGCCGTTAAAGTATGCAAACAAAAGGACTAATTAGCAAACAAACAACTTTGCACTTGCTGAATACTTTTGAAGTTGGCTGACACTTGTCGACCGAGACCCGAAGGTTTTCATAATGAATGCATTCTAGTTGATGCCTAGGCAGAATGTAGCAAAGTTCGAAACCGTTGGATATTTGGGTTGGTTTTCGGAAAACAGGACACGCTCAAGACGAGTAAAATAGCGTAGCGTATGGAAAAAGAAATAGCCTCACTCGAGCAAGCAGCCGTTTTATATCTTTCTAGCATATTTTCACAAAATGCAGTATTTTATAAATAAATCAGTTTTATTGTTCGCTGTGGCTATATGGCCGGTAACCGGTCAAGATTTACAAAACACTAAATGACCGGCAGTTCAATATTTTGACTATAGTGATTAGGGTTAAGCACTGAAAGTGCTAATTAGGGTTAAGCACTAACCATACGTATATTCCAGAAATGGTGGTGGAGTTGGCATTATCTGAAGAAACGACCGGAAAATATAGAAGCTTGTCTTTCCTCACAATGCTTTTGAGTGCTTTTCGGTTGAAATTTTACCGGTGAAAGATCAACATTTTTATGCAGCAGCAGTTTATCATCCATCCAACCCTACCTATTGCCCTGACAACCTCATCGAGTTTTTGGAGAATGCTTGTAAGTCGAATTTATGTATGGGCCCTAATACAAGATTGATGATTAAGTTAGAACTATTTTTCCAGGCTTTCACTCTATCCTTACAGGTTAAATCTCCAACCAGGGGTTCAAGAGTACTAGATATATTTGCTACTAATGTCCCGTTTGACTTTTGCAAGATTCAGTTTGTGAGGGGCCTAATCAACTCAGACCACAAAAGGGTGATTCTAAGCCTTAAACAAAGAACTCCACCAGAAAGAAAATGGGTTGAATTCAGAGACACACGTGAACATTGCAAGTTAGCGATGTCATCTTATCTCAAGGAAATTGATTGGCCTTCACTTTTACACAGTGCTGATATAAAATCTGCAGTTAAATGCTTTTGCAATCTGATCAGCCTTGCTGTGGATCAATTCCTTCCTAAGGTAGAGGTCAAGTTGTCAAGAAATGACCCCGCCTTCATCTCTCTCGAGTGAAATTACTGCTAAAGCGGTATGGTGTTAGAGGCTGATTCTCTAGAAGAGAGAATTGATAAGCTTATTCAACAGAATCAGATGAATGAAGTGAGGAGCAGAAACAACAAACATTGTAAATCTACCAGACAGTGGCAGAGAATCGAAAACTGTTTCCCTCAGTTCTTGTTCTTGCTCTTGAGGAAGTGAATAAATACTCTTAGGAGATAAATTCAGATGCTAACTACAAGGCTCCATTTTTACGTCAATACCCCTCGAGGTACCAGGCTCCCAGTTATCGATGAGTTCACTACCTTTAAATTCCTTTTACAACAAAAAAGAACTGCCGCTGGACCTGATGATCTGTCAATTTGGTTCTGGGGAGAATTGGCAGAGGAACTTGCTCCCATGATTACTGCAATCTTCAACTTATCAATTAAGTCTCAAATGTTGCCTTGTTCTTGGAAATTTGCCAACATTTCCCCCGTTCCTAAGGAAACCCCCTGTCATCCTTGAACCAACTCCGCCCTATTTTTACTGATATTATTGTTAGGCTGTTAGAGAAAATTATTTATGTCGCAGAAGTTAAGCCTGTCATTAGATCCTACCTATCGCTAGATCAATTTGAATGCAGGGAAGGTACCAATACTTCCCAAGCTCTCATTAAAAGCTAACAAATGTGGCTTACATGGCTTGACACTGGAGGAGCAGATTGTGTTAGGGTTTTTGCCTTTGATTTCTTTAAGCCTTTTGACTCAGTGAACCACTTCAGAGTTCTACAAAGTTCTAAGCGCAATCTCGGGTTCGCGTCAATTAGCTCGAATTCTCCAACCACCCTCTCCTGCTTATTCCAAGCTATTCAAAAACGGAAAAAGTTCTCTATGACCTGAATATTGAAGTTTTATCTGAATTAATCAAGGAAATAGCTTTTGGTTTAAAATGAGCTTTAGAGGTTCACGAACCCAGTAATGCGAAGAAATTTTCGGCTAAATATATAATTCGCTTTGAATGTTTGAGCCACAGCTCAATGTCCCTTGTACCCTTGTTCCGTGGCAGTGTTAGCTCAGTCGGCAGAGCGTGTGACTGCAGAGCAGGAGGTCGGCGGGGCCGGACCAATACTCAGTGTCTTAAAATGACCGAGAATTGAAGGTACTACCTTTGTACTGCAAGCGGCTAGACCTTCGTGTGGCTCGGATGACCACTTAAAATGGCGGTCCCGTCTCCAGCTGGAGACGTAAAAAAAATAGTGTTCCCAAATAGTACCTTCGTGCTAAATACATTGACACTCAAATAAAGTGCATTTTTTTTTGTACTTCATCAATCTGTTTGGTCTGGAGAAATTTGATCAACGCGCATTAATTGCTCTTATTTCTTAAGAGCAATTAAAGAGCAATTTGGTCATTGTTGACGTTAATATCCTGAAACTTCTTTGCGTTAACAGTTTTTCGCTGCCCAACAAGAGATTTCTCTGAGACAATTGTGGACATTGTTTCCTGCGACGATGATATATACAGGGTGTCCCAAAAGTTCGTTCCTCTACTTTATAAGTCTGTAACGCAGTACAGTTGGACTTGATCAGCACGCAATTTAAACCAAAGTTGTGACTTTCAATCTAATTTTATATTTCATACTTTTTGTGCCATCTTTTCACTCGAAATTCGATTTGTGTAATTTCGCGCCAAAGGTGCGCTGCGCGAGTAAATTTTCCGGCCATATATTTTTTTGCATTTTGTAGCCCGAAATGCTCGAACTCCTAACTTGTTTTGTGTAAATATCTTGAGAGACAAACCCTCTCAACCAAAAAAAAAAAACACTCAGCCACGTGCGAGCAGAAGCATGTATTCCTATCTACTGGTTTTTCAGTTAAAGAAATTCCTAAAACAATGGAAAAATCCAAATGTTGGGTGGTAAGATGGTCATAGAGGAATGAAGGTTTTACAGACAAGAAACGAGGGGGAAGACCGAAAGTCGTGAATAAAACCGCTAAAATAGTTTTAAAGAAGGCCATGTACAAAGCGGGAAACCCAACGAGGTAGCTCTTACAACAGTTAGCAAGTTAAGTCTGGAGCAGGTTCATGAAAAGCAAAGTTTGGAGACCCCTGAGATGGCAAAAAAACCCCGTATTCCCGGCCAGGGCCGCCCGCCAAGCAACGTTCAGCTCGTCTCAAATTTGTAAAGAAGAACAAAAGCCTTACTGTGGAAAGGGGACGGAATGATCATATTTTCTTGGATCAATGCCCAAAATATATTGTTTTAGCTGCCTAATATAAAAATTTTATTGTTCTGGGGACGAAGTGACTCCTGCATACTAGGTGATAAAAAAACTCAAAATGAATCATCTAGGGTTCTACATGCTACATGGCTAATATCTCACTTTATACCGCGACGGCTACAGAATGTGATAAAAAGGGGGATGCCGATAACTGAACTTCTGAACACAAGTACTCGATAGAGTAAGAAACATATTTTAGAAATTTCATGTAAAAATAAGTTTTCATTAAAAGTTATAGCGCATGAAATTAGAGGAACGAACTTTTGGGACACCCTGTATATGATCATGACGATGAAAACACTGTAAACTGACTAGAACTGATGGTTCTTACCCATGAATTACGCTTAGGAAAACTGCCTGGTGTTGGTTAATTTACTACCTTTGACTGGATATAATAGCTTCAAGGGGAATTATAGATTCTGCTGCTTTTGTTTTGAGGGTCTAGAAAGACGACTTATTCTGAGGTGCTCGAAATCGGGGTCGCTTTCCTCGAGTACACCAACAAACACACTATAGTGGGAAACTAAGCATAAAATTCTCAAGCTGGAAACAGTTAGTTGATACACTATTGGTGGTACTTGGAACAATTAATGCTTTTTGTGGAAACAATCATTTTATGCAAACGAATCTATCAAAAAGGTGGCTTTCAGCTTCAAAGTCCGCTTTGTATGAAATGAAATTCGTTTACTGAAAGTAAACCACTTGATCGGGGGCTTTGCCGCATATTCTTTGTTGAATTGTACCAACACCATTTTGTAATTATATACTGTAAGCGTTTCCTGTTAATCAAATGTTAACATTTCCTTACAACTTAGTGATATGAGATATCAACTTGAAGAAATCGGCAAAATAGCGTTTGTTATAAAATGAGCATCAGAGGTTCACGAACGTCTAAGTTACGTGTACGAGAAGGTATTGTCAGTCACTTTCACTTTCGAGCAACAGTTCAGTGTCCCCTGGTTATTCAAACTCGGGACTAGAGAAATTCAACTGCCGTTGCTTTATTTCTGAAGATACCAAACTATAATTCATGGTTGAGATAAGTGCAATTTTTCCTCCTTCTGTTTTCCGCTGCTTAACACTAAAGAGCCTTCACTGAGCCAGAAATCATGGAATTCTTTTTCAGTTTTTTTTTTCTGCGAGGACCATGGAACTGGTGTTTTTAATTAACCCATTACGCCTAGGAAAACTAGTTGTTTTGTCAATGTAGTATAATCCATTGACAGACTGACATATTCGTTTTGAGGGTCTAGAAAGTTGACTTGCACCGATGTGCCCTAAAGCACAAGTCGCTTTCTTCAGCTAGCGGGAAACCGGCAACAAATTTATCATAGCGGAAACAACGGTATAACTTGTTTTGAAGTCAGTGGAAAGTACTAATTGCTATAGGTTGACAATTTTATTGCTTATAGTTTTGTCTAGTAAAAATTACTTTATTCAAGTGATTCTAAGAAACAGAGGGCTTTGTTTTTGGTTGGTTAAGTGTTGTTTTCAAGCTAGTCTAACGGAGAACAAAATCCAGAGAGATTTGTCATCTCTGGACCCTTTTTCAGGTAGAAGGGTTGACGTTGGCAATGAATATCTGTCAAAAAAACTTTCGAAAAACTTATTAATAGTATTTTTTAAAAACAATGAATGTTATTTATAAAACTTATATAGCCATTTTCCAAACTTATGGAAAACATTTTCCTGTGTTTTGAAAGCCTGACATAAAGACTCAAGGGTGTGGAAGGATTCTGGAAAGTTCTTAGTACATACCCTTGACTTCGTCTCACGTTTGTATTGATCATGAGCCTCTGTGTGTTTGGGTAACTGCGGACGTCGTTTTGGTCGCTTGTTTTCCATGAAATCGTCGGTTTTTCAAGGAAATAGTCGCTTGCGTCGTATCAAGAATTATTTTTAAGGTTAACGCTATTTGAGACTAGAACGTTGAACCCTGAACGTAGTGCAGCACACTTCTTAGCAGATTTCTTTGCACGTCTAATCTTGTCAAACTTGTAATCGGAAAGGAATGCGATAGTCGTTTTAAATTCTAGGATCGTTGTTTCATCAATAGCCATCGTCGCGACTTTGATTTCGTCGCAAACACTCATAATTAGAGTCTCAGGATCACTTACCGTTTCTGGGAAACCAGTCTAGATAGCCTCAGAAAAAATCGTCTCGATAAAATGGCTACTTGATCTGCCACGAAGACGTGACTCGTTTAAAAAACGATCCTCCTTCTTGAAACGAGGCTCGTTCAAAAAACGAGTCCTTCGGAAAACGAGACTCGTTTAGAAAGGGTCGTTCTGCATATGAGTCTCGTGGAAAAACGAGACTCCTTTGGAAAGAGTCGTTTAACGAGACTCGTTTTGAAAGACTCGTTTAACGAGAATCGTTTTGAAAGACTCGTTTAACGAGACTCGTTTGGAAAGACTCGTTTAACGAAACTCGTTTGGAAAGACTCGTTTAACGAGAATCGTCCGGATAGACTCGTTTAACGAGACTCGTCCGGAAAGAATCGTTTAACAGAAACTACTAGTTCGGAAAGCGAGACTCGTTAGGAAAATGACTCGTTCGTGAAACCAGACTCGTTGCACCAGACTCGTTGGTGAAAGACTCGTTCGTGAAGGGAGGCTAGTTAATCAATTAATTAATTATCCTTTTTATTTCACTGTAAATGGTAAAGTAATGTAATTATCAAGAAAATTATTTTACTCGCAGTCTTGCGTTGACCAGAAACTCCGGCTTTGAATAGTCTTAGCTTTGAAAAACTCAGATTAAGGACCATCAACTTCACATATTGTTGTTGCTGTATTTGTTGATGTCAATGTAAGCAGGGGGCAATGAATTCTTCTTTCATTTGGTGTGGAATGATTTATTTCAAATGTTTTCTTTTTTTCATTTTCTAACTAACAAATTGATTGGCCAAATATTACTAACGTAAATAATAAAGAGTATTGATGTCAATATTCTCGAGTTGTACCTTTTGTGTACTTAAAAATCAGTTTAATTTCTACCACCACTATCTGTTTCATCCACAGAAATTTTTTTTTATGAACATTTTATCATTTGGCATGCTGCTGGTGGCACCAGTAGGTCCATTTATTATTATCATTTATAATTCAAAACAATTTCTAGTAGAAAGGGCTGTTCCTTTTTTACTTCACACCTTTAAAATGGAAAGCGCCCACTGACAGCTGACAGCTTCTACCTTTTAGACGTTTGTGTTATTTTCAGACTCAATATTTCGATTGGCAATTTTTCCATTTATTCTAATCATTGACATCGTGTTCTTCATCAATTATAGATCGTGTTGTATATTCTAGATATAATGAAGGAATGGTAGAAGCACTTTATTATACCTTATGGGCAACCTATTTGTTGGTTATTGTTGATAAAAAAAATTTCCGAGGATGAAACAGATAGTGGTAGTACAAATTAAACTGATTTTTAAGTACACAAAAGGTACAACTCGAGAATAATGACATCAACATCTTTATTTTTTACGTTAGTAATATTTGGCCAATCAATTTGTAAGTTAGATACTGAAAAAAAAACAAAACATATTTGTTGGTTATTGTTCATAAAAAAATTTCTGTGGATGAAACAGATAGTGGTGGTAGAAATTAAACTGATTTTTAAGTACACAAAAGGTACAACTCGAGAATAATGACATCAATACTCTTTATTATTTACGTTAGTAATATTTGGCCAATCAATTTGTTAGTTAGATGCTGAAAAAAAGAAAACATTTGAAATAAATCATCCCACACCAAATGAAAGATGAATTAATTGCCCCCTGCCTACATTGACATCAACAAATACAGCAACAACAATATATGAAGTTGATGGTCCTTAATCTGAGTTTTTCAAAGTTAAGACTATTCAAAGCCGGAGTTTCTGGTCAACGCAAGACTGCGAGTAAAATAATTTTCTTGATAATTACATTACTTTACCATTTACAGTGAAATAAAAAGGATAAATTAATTAATTGATTAACTAGCCTCCCTTCACGAACGAGTCTTTCACCAACGAGTCTGGTGCAACGAGTCTGGTTTCACGAACGATTCTTTCCAAACGAGTCTCGTTAAACGAGTCTTTCCAAACGAGTCTTTTCAAGTCGTTTTTCCACGAGTCTCATATGCAGAACGAGCCTTTCTAAACGAGTCTCGTTTTCCAAAGGACTCGTTTTTTGAACGAGCCTCGTTTACGAGTCACGTCTTCGTGGCAGATCGAGTAGCCATTTTATTGAGACGATTTTTTCTGAGGCTATCTAGACTGGTTTCCCAGAAACGGTGAGTGATCCCGTTTTCCTAACGAGTCTCGCTTTCCGAACTAGTAGTTTCTGTTTAACGATTCTTTCCAATCGAGTCTCGTTAAACGAGTCTTTCAAAACGAGTCTTTTCAAAGGAGTCTCGTTTTTCCACGAGACTCATATGCAGAACGACCCTTTCTAAACGAGTCTCGTTTTCCGAAGGACTCGTTTTTTGAACGAGCCTCGTTTCAAGAAGGAGGATCGTTTTTTAAACGAGTCACGTCTTCGTGGCAGATCGAGTAGCCATTTTATCGAGACGATTTTTTCTGAGGCTATCTAGACTGGTTTCCCAGAAACGGTAAGTGATCCGAGTCTCATAACCGACTGTCTCGAATTCTCCCAACACCGTCGCGGGTTCATATCAGTTTATGTAAACACAAAAAATAGTTTTCGATTGCTTATTAATAAATGCTAACGTTTCCTTACAACATAGTGATGTAAAATCTGATTGAATTGGGTAAAGCGTATTAGACGTTCACGGATTGTTTCGAAAGTCGTGGTCAGCCGTTTCTTTCCTTTTCGAGGTACAGTTTAGTGTAGCCTGGTACTGAATACGTTTTGAATTGGACAAATTTGATTGGTGTTGCTCTTATTTCTTATGATCATCGTACCTAACTAAAATTCATGTTTGACGAAATAATCCTGCAAGTTCTTCTCCCTCTGTTTTCAGTTGCTGAACAGGATCACACTCTGAGTAAATCATGGATATGTTTTAAAAACAGTTTACAGCTCACCTAAGAGTTTGTGGAATTGATTGTTACAAACACATGAGCTGGCAATAAAAGCAAAAAACGCCTTTTTGGATGTTAACGCTAACAAGCACTTTATTCCCGAAAATTTGGCAGGTCATTGGTTTGATTGGTTGATAATCAAGTGATAGACATGGGGCATACTATAGGTGGTAATTGGGACGATTGACTTTTTGTCTATTAATTTTTTTGTGTTAAGCGATTCTAAGAAAGGGAGGAAATCAATATTTTTCGAACCGTAAAGTATGGTTATTAATAGAAGAATATTGAAATTCATATTTTTCAGTCACATTGTTAATTTTCTTTTTCATTTTCAGTTTCAATTCCCCTTAGTGACTGGACAAGTGTTTAAATCAGTTACGGTATCGCTTTAAAACCCTTTTTAAATCATTATCTATATTTCACCTTAGTCTCTTTCTACTTTTGTTTTGAGTTTTACGACTTTATTTTTTCTCGCACAACAGGAAGACAATGATAAACTCTACGTTAAACTTGTTAAGGTCCAATTATTTTGCCTCAGTAAACGTGTTTATTAAAAGTGAGACTCGTAGAAACTATGAAACGCTTTGTCGCATTTTTTCAAAAATTTCGAAGAATTGAAAACAAGAGCTCATGTTTACTTCGGATTTAATAGGTAAAACAGTCGCAAGGTTAGGGTTTCGTGAAGCCATTTTTGGTTTTTGACACCTAAAATATTTCAAACAAATTTATTGAACTTCTTCAAACCATTAAGGGGCTTAAACTAAAGCTCTATTAAAAAATTAAAAATTTGCCCGAGATAGGTTTTTTTTGGCAGTCTAGTGATGAAGAATTTGCCACATAATTTGTTCATCTGTGGAACTTGTTCTGCTGTAGACCGATTCAAGTTACCTTAAAATGTGACTTAGTTCGTGGTATTTTTCAGATGACTAACGATATTGTTATAAAAGACAGGACTTAGTTGTTCCTGTTTTTGCCACGAGCCACATATGAAAGCTCATGGGGCTTGGTGAGTTCTGGAAAGTTCTCAGCGCAATCTCGGGTTTGCATATTAACTAGCTCGAATTCTCCAACCACCCTCTAGTGTTTATTCTAGGCTATGCAAACACGGAAAAAGTTCTCTTCTCTCTCGGAAAAGTTTGATCAACTTGCATTAATTGCTCTTATGTCTTTAGATACCTAACTAACATTCATAGTTGACGATATTAGACTGAAACTTCCTTGCCTACTGTTTTCGGGTGCTGAACAAGAGATTTCGCTGAGAAATTGTGGACATTTTTACTGCGACGACGATATATGCTGATGACAATGAAACTCTGAAAACTGATTGATGGAACTGATGGTTCTAATCCATGACGCTTAGGAAAGCTGATATTGGTTATATTACGACCCTTGACTGACTATAATAGTTTCAAACGGAATTATAGATTCTGCTGCTTTGTTTTGAGGGTCTAGAGAGACGACTTATACCGAAGTGTACGAAATCGGAGTCGCTTTACTTGAGTACAGCAACAAACACACTAATTATAAGCGGAGCCGACTCAGCATATAAATTTCTCACGTTGGAAACTGTTACTTGTTAGAGGACTTAATAACACTATTTTTGCTCACCTGAGAATTCGTGGAGTTGACACCTTTGTGGATATTACTGAGCTATTTTTCTCCTAAAATATTTGCCAGTGATCCCGGTGTTGATTTGTCGTGGTTCACGTGATAGACACGCGCCGGCATACTATCGGTGGTACTAATGGGACAATTAATGCTTTTTTGCAATCTAAACATTCCTTGTCTCAGAATAAATATTACTGAAATCTTTATGAGTTCCTGAAGCGAAAAATTCACGCATTAGTAGGAAAACTCGAAAACAGATGTTTCTGTTGGTATCCGGCGGCCATATTGGTGTTCCTGAAAGGGACACCAACATGGCGTTTCCATACAAGGCTTTATAAATTTAGGTAAACCGTTTTTCCCAATATCTCGCATTTGAAATATTTCACAGACCTGATTCTTGGCAAGGGTTTTTGCATATTTATCGTTTTTCATTTCCCAGATTCTAGTCCTTCTGTATTGAATGGTTTGCATTTTTAGTTTTCATTGCGTGACAGTGCAAGCCGAGAATTGTTTTATGCAAATGGTTCTATCAAAAAGGGGTTTTTTTGCTTCCAAAGTACGCTTTGTATGAACTGAAAACTGTTTTCTCAAAGCAAACCACTTGCTGTGTTGAATTGTACCAAAACCATCTATTACCCAAATGTTTACTTTTCCTTACAACTTAGTGATGTAAGATATCAATTGAAAATAAATCGGAAAAATAGCTTTTCTTATATACTGAGCATCAGAGGTTCTCGAACGTCGCTGTTACTTGTACGAGAAAATATCTACTTTTACTTTCGAGCTTCAGTTCAACGTCCCATGGTTCTTCAAACTTTTTGGACTGGAGAAATTCAACTGGCGTTGCTTTATTTCTTAAGATTCCAAACTAATAATTCATGGTTGACATAATAATCGTGCAATTTTTGTTCCTTTTGTTTTCCGCTGCTGAACACTGAAGAGCCTACTCTGAGAAATCATGGATACTTTTTTCGGCGACGACGGTATGACTGATGGACCTCAGTGGTGTTTCTAATTAACCCATCACGCTTAGGAAAACTAGTTGTTTTGTCACCATCAAGGAATGTAGTTTTATCCATTGACGACTGAAATATTTTACCAACAGAATTTATTTAAAGATTCTGCTCATTTCGTTTTGAGGGTCTAGATAGTTTACTTGCACCGATGTGCCCTAAAGCACAAGTCGATTTATTCAGGTAAAGGGAAACAGGCTACAAATTTATCATAGCGGAAACAAGGATATAACTTTTTTTCAAATCAGTGGAAGCTGCTAGTTGCTATAGGTCTACAATTTATAGCTTATAGTTTTGTCGAGTGACAATTATTTTATTCAGGCGGTTCTAAGAAAAAGGGTGCATTGTTTACGGTTAGTTAGGTTTTGTGTTCAAGCTAGTCTTGGGGAGAACAAAATCCAGATAGATTTGTCATCTCTGGACCCTGTTTCGAGTAGACGGGTTAACGTTTTTAACGAAAATCTCACAAAAACATTTTTAATGGTATTATAATTAAAAAGACTGAACGTTATTTACAAAAGTAATATAAAACATTTTCCTGTGTTTAAAAGGGTTGTATAAAGACTAGAGGGTATGGAAGAATTCTGGAAAGTTCTCAGTGCACACCTTGGACTTTGTCTCACGTTTGTATTGAGCCTCTGTGTGTGTCGATAGCTGCGGACGTCGTTTTGGTCGAGCGTTTTCCGTGAAATCGTCGGTTTTTCAACGAAATCGTCGCTTGCTCGTATCAAGAATTGTTTTGCAAGTTAACGCTACTTGCGAGTTTGAGACCAGAACGTTGAACCCTGAACGTGCAGCACTCCTTCTGCCAGATTTCTTTGCCTTTATCGTGCGACTAATCTTTTCAAACATCAAATCGGGATGCTATGCAATAACCGCTTTAATCTCTAAGATCGTTGTTTCATCAATAGCCTAGTGATCGTCGCGACTTCAATTTCGTTGCAAATATTCATAGAGAATCTCATAATCTATTGTCTTTGATTCACCCAAGACCGTCTCGGGTTTATGACAGTCTATGTAAACAAGAAAAAAGTTTTCAATTGCTTATTTAAAATGTTAACGTTTCCTTACAACACAGAGATGTAAAATATCTGATTTAATCGGGTAAAGCGCATTAGACGTTTACGGACTGTTCCGGTTTCTTTCGCTTTCTAGGTATTAAACAGTTCAGTGTCCCGTTTTGGACTGCAGAAATTTGATTGGTATTACTCTTCTTATTTCTCATGATACCTAACTTAAATTCATGTTTGACGATATTCTTAGCCTTCCGTTTTCAGTTGCTAAGCAGGATCATAATCTGTGTAAATCATTGGTATGTTTTCGCTGCGTCAACGACTTGATAATGCAGATGCCGATGAAAACTGACTGAACTTATTGTTTCTTGAAACAATCGCGTCAATATTAAAACGTTTGGCAGACTGGAAATGATCTTAAAAAAAATAATTAAAGATACTTCTGCTTTCGATAGGTTCTAGAACATTCTTTCACTTATTCTCGGCTTGCACTGTCACGCAATGAAAACTAAAAATGCAAACCATTCAATACAGAAGGACTAGAATCTGGGAAATGAAAAACGATAAATATGCAAAAACCCTTGCCAAGAATCAGGTCTGTGAAATATTTCAAATGCGAGATATTGGGAAAAACGGTTTACCTAAATTTATAAAGCCTTGTATGGAAACGCCATGTTGGTGTCCCTTTCAGGAACACCAATATGGCCGCCGGATACCAACAGAAACATCTGTTTTCGAGTTTTCCTACTAATGCGTGAATTTTTCGCTTCAGGAACTCATAAAGATTTCAGTAATATTTATTCTGAGACAAGGAATGTTTAGATTGCAAAATCTCCCAAAATCGGTAATGTTTTTAACCCCCATAAGAGTTTTCTTGGCCGCCAGCTAAATGCCGCGTCACGCAAAAGCCTGGAAAGTCAAACGTCCTCTCTCGCAAAACGAAGAAGCCTTTCGAACCAAAAATTTTTTATGTAAAGATGTTTAGGTACTGTAATATCTCGTGGAAGTAGAAACTCAGAAGAATCGATAGTTTCTTATTTTGATTTTTGGTGACGTCACGTGCAACCCAAGAATACGCCGAAGTGTACTTAATGTAATGCGGGGTTGCTTTCCTCAAGAAGAGCCAAATCGCCCGCAAAAATTTCTTAATTTAATCAAGGATTTGCCTCAAGCTGAAAACAGCTAGTCGACATTAAATTTTTAAAACAATCTAAAGCTCACCTAAGAGTTCGTGAAGTTGATTGTTACAAGAGCTGCCAAGCGCTAACAATGAAAGTAAACAAGCCTTTGTGGATGTTAAGCGATTCTAAGAAAAAGAATGCTAACGAGCACTTTATTCCTGCGGAAAACTTGGCAAGTCATTGCCGGTTTGATTGGCTGATAGTCATACGATAGACACGCATTAGCATACTATAGGTGGTAATTGGACAATTGAATTTTGTCTATAAACTGAATTTCTATTGTGTTAAGCGATTCAAAGAAAAGGAGGGTTCTTATATAACTTTCAAATTCAGCTTAACAGAGGAAATCAAATATTTTTCGAGCGGCAAACTATTGTTATTAATAGAAGAATATTGAAATTCATATCTTTCAATCGCATTAAATCTTCTTTTTCATTTTCAATTTCAATT
This sequence comes from Porites lutea, assembly GCF_958299795.1. Taxonomy (NCBI): domain Eukaryota; kingdom Metazoa; phylum Cnidaria; class Anthozoa; order Scleractinia; family Poritidae; genus Porites; species Porites lutea. The sequence continues at coordinate 48,260,431 of NC_133204.1, read as the reverse complement.
CCCCTTAGTAATTTAACAAGTGTTCAGATCAGTTACGGTATCGCTTTAAAACCCTTTTTAATCATTATCAATTTCACATTAGTCTCTTTCTACTTTTGAGTTTTACGACTTGTGTTCTCGCACAACAAATAAACAATGATAATCTCTAAATTAAACTTGTCAAGGTTCAATTATTTTGCCTAAGTTATCGAGTTTAAAAGTCGTTTCGTAGAAACCATAAAACGCTTCGTCGCACACTTTCAAAAATTTCGAAGAATTCAGAACAGTAGCTCATGTCTACTTCTTATTCATTAAAAAATAAGCAAAACAGCCGCAAGGATTTCGGGTGGCCATTTATTAGTTTTTGACACCTAAAATATTTGAAACAAAACTGCTTAAGTTCTTTAAAGCATTAAAGGGGCGTATACTAAATCAATATGGAAAAAAATAAACTTTATTAGAGGCCCTGCCAGGGGGGGCTCCCATGTCGCTCGTCTGAATTTTAAAACGTCTCGTGTCGGTGTGTATTAATGCTTCACGTCGCTGTCGGAAATTGAACGAAAATTCTTTGTCTTCGTCGGAATTTTAGAAAAGGGGGATAGCGATGTGTTGTAAAGAAACCATTACAGTTGTGCAATTTCTCAGTTAACCTTTCGCGTGTAGAACACCGATACATCGCCGTTCACAATTAAGAGTGTGTTCCTTTCGGTGAATCCAAAAACGGATTTTCGATCTTAAAACGGATTTCGCGTTCCTTTCGGCAAATCCAAATTCGGATTTTTGATCTGGTGAATCCTTTTTGAAAAAAGATTCACATTGGATTTGAAATCCGAAGAATCCGAATCCAGATTAACGGATTAGTGATCTACGCTGTTCCATTCACAGTGGATTCGAAATTAGTCAGATGATCCAGCTGTATTTCCCGTAGAGACTTTCCTAATTGCTGCCATTTGCCGTAAAACATCTGAAAACACCAGAAGATTGTTCAAAGTGGCACAGTGAAATATCTATGTGCTGACCATTTGTCGCTAAAAGGGACAAATAACTGCTATCTTTCTACAAACTCGCTTGTGGACGCGATAGGCACTCGATCGTGTTACATAAAAAACCGAGCTACGAAACTGGGTTAAACTGAGCGGATAACCTTTAGATAATTTTCAACTTTAACGCTCTCCTTCGGACTTTTGATCTTGATCTTCTTGATCTTCTTTGATCTGAGTATGTTCCATCGTCGTTATTCGAACTGCCGACCACAAAATTCTGCACGGTATAATCGCATAATTTGTCAAACAGTAGAAAAAATGTCATTTCTTGAGAGGCTGAGGCTGTCATGCATATTGCACGCTTTTGCAAAAGGTTACCAAGGTAACAAATCCTATTTCGGATTTAACGTTCCTTTCGACCGCGAAATCTGGCAAATCTCGGATCAGAAATCCGTTGTTGGATTCGCTTAAAGGAATACTGTCAACACACCCTAAGTGATCCACGTTCAACATTTAAGACTAACTGACGTGAAGGCCGGTTAACGGTGGTCTACTCTGTGAGAGCGATTGGAAGGTCGGTGATTAAGTTACCTGGTCCATGGTCTCTCCACCGTCATCACCGTCCGACAGAGGGCGACAAGGATGTGAGAAGTTCAGGAACAAGCAAAGTATTCACCATTTTCACATAGACTATAATGCACCTTGTTTACCTCCCAAAAACTTTGCATAACCATTGTTGTCGATTTCTCTTGGCACGACTGTAATACCCTGGAGAATATGGAAACAATGGTTATGCAAAATTCTGATTGGGAAAACAAGGTGCATTATAGTCTATATGAAAGTAGTGATTACAAGAGATGTAAAGTGTGCCTAAAGTTAAGCTATTTGACGGACAACCTAGTTCCAAGGTCTCCCAGGAGTTATGCGGGGTTGCGTAAATGAAGACTACGCGACGGGCCAACGCGACGCGTTCAGGAGGGTCCACTGAAACTCCCTGACGCCGAGAGACAATCTCTGAAGCGCAAGGAAAATTAACGAAAATTACTTCTTCTTGGCATTCAGACTGGTGATAAATTAGCCAAACTACCGTTCTTTGTCGCATATTCTCGGCTTTGCCGTCACTGTCGCAATTCGTGACCAAAGCCGGGTTGTCGCTTGTCGGGATCATTTTAGGCTCTTACGCTACTTTTTGGGCATGCCGCTTGTCGGAATTTACCCTGGCAGGGCCTCTATAGTCGGCTTCGAGCAACAGCTCAGTGTCCCCCCAGTGTAGTTCATCAAACGTTTTGGTCTGGAGAACGTTGATCAACTCGCATTAATTGCTCTTATTTCTTAAGATATGTGACTAACATTCGGGATTGACGATATCATCCTACAATTTGCCTCCTGTTTCCGGTTGCTGAACAAGAGCCTACTCTGACAAACTGTGGATATTGACAAGACAAGACAAGAAAATTTATTTCACTCAGGTCCGACGGGGGTCTTGTTTACTGTAGGTAGTGTCGACCGATCTATCGGTCGATATAGCGGTCGATAGTCGGTCGAAAAGGGGAAAAAGGGCGAAGGGAAAATGAGATTGGAGCGAATGCTATAAGAGCCGGTGTTTTTTTTCCGCCGCCATTTTCTCAACTAATCCGATAACGTCAGCTGTCAAAACGTGACCAATCACAAGTAGGCGCTTCTCAGCATGGTCCGAACTTAATTACTTTGTTTACCGGAAATTTTCAAGTCGAGACGCTTTTTTCAAGTGATACCATAATCGAGCGAAAGAAAACATTTTTACTGTTCTTGTTCCCGAAGCAGAGAGAAAGAGGCGTTAAATACATCCTTTACTTTTACTAGACAAGAGGCATTGTTTTTTAGATAGCGTCTATTGGACCATTTACGGCAATAATGCCCCGACAAATTAATTTCGAAATCTACAGAGAAACTGAACAAGCAGTTCAAACTGTTCTCAGATGTTGTGCTTTTCAGTTTCCAGGATTTCGGAGCTAGTTTCGTAATGCCGAAAGAATGGAGAAAGCTTTGCAGTCGACGCAAAAACAACTAAAGAGTTAACATACTTTTATAGAAACAGGTTTACCTGAAAGTGTTTTCCAGCAGGAACTGGGCCAAATCAATATTAAGTACGTTTTGTTGAACTCCTTCAGTTCAATTCACGCTTCAACCGCATCAACTCGCTCTCAATTCACTGTCCTCAGGCCGCATCAGTGACTTTCCCTTGCGAGAACTTAAAATGCAAGATCTGTGTCACATCCTCTCTTTTGAGTACTAAACTGATCTGCAGTCTGGTACACCCTCACTACAGGGAATTTCCATAAACTGTTGTCTGTTTAGTTTATGAGAAGTCATCTTTGTTTGGTTTGTGTTTTTTTTCTTGCGTACCGTAACAGAACAGAAACAAAGCATTACGAGATTCATCCAGGACACAGAAAAATAGAGCGATCGAGACAGATCTCGGCTAAAACGCTTTTCGTGATCTTTACTACTCTAAACGGAAAAAAGTTTATTGTTTAATTCTGATCAGGCATTATTTTTTTGGCGTAAAATCGACAAACGATTGGCTTATTCTGATTCTGCTGGTCTCCACATGTTTGACACCTATTTTTAAAATAAAATTTGCCCTGCTCGTTTTTTGGATGCATTTTGTTGCAAGCCGATTTTGTAACCACGCCTTCTTATTTTGGCCCGCTTGTGCGCATGTTTTTGTACAGGGAGAGGGCGCTAACCGCAGCATTCCCCTGCAATCGACCTAATGATGACATTTTTATTTAGTTATACTAGAAATACGTTTTCGCAAAAATCTTGCGAAGCTAACTGTGTCAGCAGTGAGAATAAACAGTAAAAAGCCAAAGGGTAAAAAAACGATGAAAAACAACAACAACAACAAAAAATACAGGAAGTAGCTACGCCGAGATTTGAACTTGAACCCCTACTTCCTCCAGCGAAAAAAATGCTGCCTCTGACCACTCGGCCATGGGACCACTGCATTACTTGAGATTCAACATTAATAGCTGAGCTCTCGCGCGCGAAGCGCGCCAGCGGAGCACCACGGGTAAGAAAATGAAGTAATCTACCCATCCGAGAAAATTTGGTAATCACGTGACCGTACACCGCCCGCCCGAGAGACCGTCCGTCCGCACCACAGGTATACCAATGTAAAATAACTCAATCAACAGGTATGGCAACCGAAATGCAACTCGAGGTTATTTTGGCAGGAAATCGCATAGCCACCGGCGTCTTGTAAAGCAGAGACAACAAAAGAGTCAATAAAGACGAAAACGGAAAGCGGAAATTTTTTCTGTATCCGTTTTGTCTAAAGTATTAAACTTAGATAAGTTGTCATCTCCACAGATTTGGCGACGGAGATTTAAAAAACAATTTTGTAGCGGCGTTGACAAAAAGAGAAATGGTAGCGGCCATCAATAACGCAAGGTGAAAATGAGCGGCAGTGGGAAAAAGTGAACGAGAACACGTTAGACATTTCCTCCATAAAACGTGTAACTAAGAAGTTTCTGGAAGTTTCACGTTTTAGTCGTGCAAAACGACGGCAAAGAAATGTACAAAAAAAGTGTGCTGCACGTGCAAAGTTTCTTTTTGCTAATTAGACCTATTGTTGTTTTTCACCGTTCTCCGGCGTTGCATGCCTTTGCCGCTTAGCATTACTATACAATATTCCTCTGAGTTATATTTTGTTTGAAAAAACTATAAATATTATCGAAAGCTTCGCTTTTAGCCCTGGCTAAATCTATATATTAGTCTTGAAGTCTCTTTCTTTGCCATTAACACTGTTTGAACCTTATGGAGATGTATTTATCATGAATTCAAGGATACATTTGAGGAAAAATAGCTCAAACGAGTATTTCAAAACCATTTCGCACTATTTCCGTGTTTATTCACTCTCGTGCTTTATATAGGCCGCTCGATGAACGCACTTGTCTTCTTCTTCGTTCCTCTCGCTGAAGTTCTGGTCGCCGTTCTTTCGGTGTTAAACCTTCCACGGCAAGGACTTCCAGCCACTTGTCCAGTTGGGCACTGTTGTGTTTGCAGCCCGCTGTTATTTGCCTCAGAAATACTTTGCGATTCGCCAACGTTCAATAAACAGAGGATGAAGCCGCTGGACGCCTGGAAACCTAAAGTGCGCGGTGACGTCATGTTAAATGGCGTTTTTAGGAATTTTTTATGGCTTGTTGCTAGGCAAAAACGGATACAGTGCACGCTTTCATCAAAAGCAGATTGGACTATTGTAACTCACTTTTATACGGACTACCCCACTGCGCCCTCACTAAACTGCAGCGTGTTCAAAACGCAGCTGCAAGAGTTCTATATCTAGCACCACGGTTTTGCCATATCACACCAATATTATACGAATTACACTGGCTACCTGTGACGTTGTGCCTGTGAATTTAAGGTTATTATAATCACTCACAAAGCAATCTATGGAACAGCTCCTAATTATTTATCATCTCTCGTTAACTTTAAACCTAATTCTTCGTACAGCCTCAGATCAAATAACAAATATCTGCTTTCAAATCCTAACTTTAGGACTCTCCCTACTCTTGGTGACCGAGCCTTTGTAGCCGCCGCACCAAAACTATGGAATAATCTTCCGTTAGATCTTAGATGCACCTCCGATTTTCAAGTTTTATAAACGTAATTTGAAGACTCACCTTTTTAAAAAAGCCTTTTTTGTGATATAATGTTGTAATGTTTGTATTATTTTTTTACGGTATATTTTTAGACCGTTAATTGTAAGGCGCATTTGAAAACTGTACAGTTGAATTTGCGCGGTGTAAATAAATGTTATTGTTATTATTACTGTTATACCAAACCGATAGAAAGATTTATGACCAAATCGAAATCGCAGTTCGCTTGCGATCCTCGGGTGATCCGCGTGCTGCGCGCGCGACAAAATTATAAACTCGCTCCGCGAGGACAATGTGTTTTGCCCTATATCGACCGAACCACTGTTATGATAGAGGGGGCAAAGGGGAAACGATTATTCATTTTATAGGCATACCTTTAGAGTACAAAAGCGGGAAGTTCATTTGTAGCTTGATTACACACATTCTCAGACAAAGACAAAACATACCTAAAACTCTCATCTTAAAACTCTCACTATCGTTTATGGCTTATTACTATTCGTCGCAAATATTTTCATAATGACATGGTTAAAAAATGGAAAATCAAGATATATGGAGGCTGGCAGGGGAAGAAACATGAGAATACCCCGGTTGATGAACCCTATAAAACTATCTTTTTTAAAATAACAACTAAACGAATAATTACCATTTGTTTAAAAACTCTCACGTATATTCGACCGTGAGACTGTTATTCAGTAATTGCTATCCACTTGGTGCCTGTTTTTCTTGAATTGCGTCTAGACAGACGAATAAGAAAAACAAAGAAGCCAAACTCTAAAAAACGTTGATCGACATCCTGAAAAAGAAATATCTAGATTCACTAATGGATGGCGCGACATCTAACTTAAGCACTTTAACCTTATCCAGAATGCCCGAAATCCAAATTCTTTAGTGTAAAGAAAAAAAAAAGTTTCAATTTCATTTTGTGAAAGAACAGGGAAGCAAATAGTCTGTTCCAAGCAAAACCTTAGACTTTTGTTTACTGGTTTAAGGGGTTAACAATTTTTAATAATTGAAACTAGAAATGAAAGATATGATAATAATCTTTTGAGCAACATGCGGCTACGCATCAAGGACCATCAAGGCATAGAGACAAGGTAAATGACTGAAAAGGGGGAGGCTTGAAGGCAGTATGGAGAGGAGCCCCACCGTCGGTTGCTCTGAGAAAGATTTCTGGATACAAGACAGATTAAATACAACAGTTTGCCTGTGGATTTTATTTTACCTGTATTTTGATTACAACCTGAACAAAACTAGCAAGATTAGAGCCGATTTATGGATCGTGAAAGTTGTAATTTTTTTTAATTAATTTTTTTGGCCACGAGTCGAAGCACGAAGGAGTTCTTGAGAACTCGTTGAAACGTGTCCGTGTGTTTAATTTCGAATTGGAATTTGGAAGTGTTGGTTGTTGAAGAGAGGGGAACACCGGAAGGAGTACTCGGAGAAAAACCTCTCGGAGCAAAGGAGAGAACCAACAACAAACTCAACCAGTCCGGGCCAGAACCAGAACTGGATATATGATTTCCTGTTATCTGACTGGCTTACGCAAAACCAAAACATTGCGGTTTAGACCGCGAAAGGACTAAGGCCGGGAGAAATGGCGGCGATGTCGCGTCGAAAGCCGCTCCAAAGATACTCATGATACGATAGAATCCTTCCGATCTATCGATCTCTCGACTGTACTTGCGGAAAATTCCACCGAAAAGTCGTTTTCTTTATTTTTCTTTACTGGAATTACGTGACTCACAGAGGCTCGCGAACTATGAGCTTTAATCAGCAATCTTGTTTACGACTTCTTCGAACGATGTAGGCCTCCTGATCTTCTCAATTCGGGAGAGCCTAGGAAAGTGAATGTTTCCTTATAGCGTGCATATATACCCTAAGTAAGCGTAATTTTGGCCTTGATTTGCCTGATTTCACAAGGGCTGTGGACTGAAATGTAAATTTTTACCGACATTCTTATTTCACTGTGCACTGGGATAGTGAATATTATATCGACAAACAGGTTTATATCGTTTGAATAAGGGCAGTTCATTTCGTTTTAAATTGGTTCTCTTGTTTGAAGTGCTTCAGTTATTATCAGAAGATGATGTTTCAGGTACCTTAAGCAAGTTCTTATAACATATTCAGCGGGTGACCCAGATTGTATGAATTCCTTGACTATAATAAGAAAGTAGGAAATAAACATGTGAATGTTTATTAATTGTTCAGTTTTAAAAATTGTATGTCACTATAGTTTTGATTTCTTAAAAAAAAACATATAACATTTTAACATCCCCATTTGAGCTAGTATCGTTCTCAGATACTTCTGCTTTTCTGTTTACAGTACAATTGTTGCAATATTTGTATTTTGTACACAAGCATAGGCCATAATCATTCCACTAAAGGATAAGCAAATAATACCACTCAGTAATATATAGATTTAGCCACGGCTAAAAGTGAAGCTCCCATTGATAAATTTATAATTTAAATCAAACAATAAACTTGTATTCCGCAAATCAGTTAACTTAAGGGCACATTCATGTGACTTTTGAGGGAAAAGCTAAGTGATTTTGGAGTGAAACCAATCTTGCATCGAGTTGATATAGCCTTATATATACACCCAAAAAATAGTCTTCGGTCACATTTAGAGCAGTAATGGCTCTTGATCACAGTAGATAAGGCGTGGAAAACAAATCAGGCCGAATTTTTTGCATTCGACAAGTTTACTTTACAAATTCTTGCCAATAAATCTGGGTGCGTGTAAACCAACCTTTTGTTTTTTTTAAATACACCACATCTGAGGAGAAAGAGTACTATGAGGCGCTGTTTTTATCATACAGACCTCTGAAAAATGCAGTATTTCACAATTTTTCAAGACAAATTGCATTCATTCAATATTCAGGACCATCGAAGCACGCGTGGACTTTCAGCGAAACAGTTCAAAAAATTTCCAAAATCACCTATACGGCCAGCCGGTTCTAAATTTTGACAAGCGCCAAATTTGCAAAGAAATTTTAAGAGCTACGCTTCAGCTTGATAGAGAATTTATTGAGTTCTATTTTTAATAATGGTTTTATAACGATGTGCAGGATGTGTAATCTTAAAAAGCGTTTGATACGCTCGGCATTTTGAGTACTCCTGCAAGCGATGTTTATGCACGGCTGAAAACAAACGGAAAAGCGACGAAAATTGCACTTTTGAGACTACCAACAATCAATAAAGAAATAATATATAGATTTAGCCAGGGCTAAAAGCGAAGCTCTGGTTAATAATACGTGTAAACTAAAAAAAAATAAATCTTGTTATGCTAAACGGGGGACGACAATGAAAATGGCTTCAAGACTAATAGATCTAATTAGCAAAAAAACAAATTGCACGTGCAGCACACTTTTTCTTCTAATTAGCAAAAAACAAATTTGCACGTGCAGCACGCTTTTTTGTCTTTCCCTTGCCGTTGTTTTGCACGACTACAATGCTGTTTTGTACGACTAAAACGTCAAACTTCCTAGTTACACACTATTCTTATGGAGAAATTGTCGTATGTGCTTACCCAATATTTTGTTTCCAGTGTTCATGTTCGCTTTTATTTTTCACTGCCGCTCATTTTCACCTTGCTGGCCGCTAGCATTTCTCATTTTCTCACCGCCGCTCTGAATTTCCATGTTTTTCTTCCTACGAATTTTCAATAACTCGCTCTAGCTCTTTCTCTGTTATCCACGTTAGTGGATGTACACATAAAAAATAACGCCGAAAAAGACACGACTTTTTTCTTTCTAAAAGTCCGGGCGGCCATGTGATTTCCTTCCAAATAAATCCTTGAGTTGCATTTGGCTTCCCATACCTGTTGATTGAGTTATTTTACATTGGTATGCCTGTGGTGCAGACGGACGGTCGCTCGCTCGATCGCTCGGTCGGTGTACGGTCACGTGATTACCGAATTTTCTGGGATGGGTAGATTACCACATTTCCTTAGCTATGGGGCTCCGCCCACACGCGCGCTTCGCGCGCGGGTGGAGCTCCGCTATAATTCGGTAGAACATTTACAGAGACAACAATTTTCATTCACGAAAACAAATGAGTATTTAAGTGTCTCTAAGAATCCTCAAGTCTTTTATAAGCTTAAAGATTAAGTTTATAATGTTTTATGTTTTCAAAGATGAACTCGCGACAAGAAAATCGCTCAAAGCTTTCTCTCTAAAACCAATTAACACTTAATATTCGGAAAGTTTTTTCTTTCTATTTACGGTGAATTAATATCGACCAAAGGCTTTTTAAAGTTCTGTAAACTTATATCAAACCTCATTATGGGTCAGATCAGTGTCTCAGTCAAATCTTAATACAAACGTGCACAAACTAGCTTCATAAACTGCGCTCGACTACATCAAAAATAAAATATTACTCATGGCTTACCATATTTCGAGATACAGCTCCTGAAAGCTATCAAGTAAAGCTAGGATCGCTTGAGCCTTTATAATTGTACGCATCCAGCAAGGTGAAAACAAAAACGATGCCATCCGAAATCGGATTATCGGCTTTGACAAGCGACCCATTTCTCAACCAAAAACCTCAAAAGACTCTTGATAGCAGCTATATTTCATTTTGTACATTCAGTTGAAAAAGACAGTTAAAAACATCACAAGTTGACTCAAAACTCTGTCAGCTTCAGCTGTCAAAGTAAACAACTTTCAAGATATGCTGCATAAATTTTACGCATGAACTCACCTGTCAAATTTTAACCAATCAGAGCATAAAAACTGGACGTGGAGCGTGACCAACGTGTGACTATAGTAAGAAATGCCTGTATTAAAAAAAAAACTTGCTGAATTTTTGCGTCTGAGGTCAGTTCGAAATAAAAATCGTAATAGTGCTGGGCGATAGTGACATAAACACAACATATTTGATATGAATTTTAAAAAACTCTGAGCCTGCAATTATCTGAAAACGAGTAAATTGTCAGCGGATAACTTCAAAAAATACTCGACCTTGATGGGTCGACACGTGAGCCCACGATACGGTCAGATGATACTGGTCAGGGGGTACCCTGTTTTGACAGCTGTCAATTGACCACAACATTGATGTACAATCAGCTTTCTCCTAGGCTCCCAAAGTAGCTACAAAGTGTGAGAGTAAACATTGGTATGCGTGTGGTACGGACGGACGGTCGGTCGCTCGGTCGGTCGGTCACGTGATGATCAAATTTTCTGGGATGGGGGTAAGTAAATTTATTTACCCATGGTGCTCCGCTGGCGTGCTTCGCGCTTGGAGCTCCGCTATAAAACAGGCACCGATTATGGTTCCCCTATCGTATCACAACGCATTTTCCTCTTTCAAAGCTTCATGGTCATAAGCTGCAAGAAAAAATAATGATGAAATTAGTAATAATATATTATACTGTCACTCAACTCAAACCATCAGTCAGGATGGACACATATCTATTTTAATGATAGCTATATTTTTTGGACAGCTGCATAGGTTTTTTCATATCATGGGGGAAGATATCACCATTTTGTCAAAGCCACCAATGCCAAATTCTCCCCATTTCCTCCTGCTATTTCCCTCTCAACAACTTATGCAAAAGTTGCCCATACGAAGTCAAGCAGATACGACCAAAATACCAGAAAGAGGCTACAGGGAGTTCAGAATATCAATACCTATAAATGACTGGTCAAATAGATTTAGACAGACAAAACAGACCAAAAACAAAAGCTTCCAGATTTAAATGCATGGAGGATTTTGTTTAAAATAAGCAACAAATAATATAAAGTTTTTGACCAAGTATTCTTTTGTATCCTTATTACCAAAACTGCATGTATCAAACTGAATTTTATACTTACACTTATTTCCATGTCTTGAAATCCACTTCGGTTCTTCATTTCTTATTCTTAAAAGAAAATAAAACATTTTTAGTTATTATTCACTTGATAGTGTTAAGAGCCCGCGATATTAGTAAAACTCTGAGGCGCATGGAAATGATTGTAGACACAAGTGTAGGACCTGCCATCTTTATTGTTGTTGGTTTTGTACTGAAATACATCTAGAGTGCTACTGTTAGCTGTAACTTCTGCGCTGTGCAGCCTGAAAGTAGCTCTTATCTTCAGTAATGTTGCTAAATTCCTTCTGTGTCTGACTAAAAAAAATCTTTTTAAAAAATAAAACAAACAGAATCTATGAAAGTGGAAATGATCCTCACGGTTAAATAACAATTATTCACCGAAGTGGAGGTGGCTAGTATTGGATATTTACCGAGGCCGCGAAGCGTCGAGGTAAATATCCAATACTAGCCACCTCCACTTCGGTGAATAATTGTTTTAGTATATACTAAAACACAGTGAGATAATTGAGCACAAAATGATGATTTTTAACTCAATTACTGTTGCCAACGATTACAATTTTGGCGCGCGATGACCGAACGGCCGCGGTAGTCGCTTTTTCTTAGCGACAAATAAAACTTTTGAAGGCGTTTGTTTAGCTCTTGCGCGGAAGTTTCTTCAAAAGGAGTTGTGAATTCTCGTTGTATTTAAAATAATTCTGTAAAAAAGATTATTAAGTTTAGTTTTAAGCTTATTCATGAACAAGTCAACTAAGACTTAAGCTTAATTTGCATTTGTAAAAAAAAAAAACTTTTTCACCGGTTTTATCGATAATTATTCAAGTCAAAAAGACAGAGCTTTACCTGTTAAAACTTCCAAATCGAACTTCGTCACCTTCGTCATGTATTTCGGAAATAGCTTGCGGGGCTCGTCTCGATCTTACAGTAAACTTTCACCACGAACATTTTATCGACCCGACTCACTGCCCCTGGGTCTCCGAGGATGGCTTAAGGTAGGAGTGAATGGAATGGTGAACTGTAAGGGTAATGGGAAAACGGTCAAGCCGCTTGGTAGGAGTGAGGCGCTTAATGCCTGTCATGACCTTTTGTAACCTATGCATGTCATTGAGCTTAAGAGGAAAGTTAAGCTCCCGATGAAGGTCCTGCACTGCCATCAAGTACAGCTTGATACTGTGGATACTGTGTTGGCTAAATGAGATGCAAAATACATCAGGGTTATCTCTGAGGCTGGTAGGAGGGGGTTTGAGGGGCCAACTAAACCATGCATGAGTGTAAAGGTGAGGAAGTGCTTGACGCCAACTTGATAGGTGCGTCGAGTGGACGGGGCAAGGAAAGCATGAAGGTATCGCTGTACAGAACCTCTCAGATGTTCATCGCTGATGGAGGGATGGTGGAGGCTGTGGGAGAGGCCGAGGGAGCCAGGGTACGGAAGCGGTCCATCTGAAAACGGGAAAGGGAATCAGTGATAGAATTGTCTAAGCCCGGGATGCGAGTAGCTGTGAATGCGAAGTTACATTGGAACGTTTGAAGTGTGATTCCTCGAATAAGGTCCATTACCCGGGGGGACTTGGAGTGTTTAGAGTTTATGCTAGCCACCACTGACTTGTTGTCACACCACATGCGGATTCTTTTACCGGACCGGCGGGGACCCCATAAAATACAGGCCAGGTATATGGGAAATAGCTCCTGCCATTCAATACTAATACCCCTTTTTTGGCTGAGGGAGTTAGGGTGAAGCGACGCTACTTGGGCTGGATCGGAAAAGTCGACAGGAGAAGAGAGGGACCCAAGACCAGAAGAAGCGGCGAGACCAGAAGAAACGGCGGTGTTTGGGAGATTACCTGTTGGAGGATTTTGAATGGAAGGTTGTTGTTGATGGGTCGTGTTTTGGCCGCCATCTTGTGTCGGTGGAGGAGGACTGGACCTGAGGTTGTCCTGAAAGTTACTCGGAGGACTGGGTTGATTGAGTTGAGCACTGGCATTGCTGGCACCGCCATCTTGGATTAGTTGGCGGTTCATCCACTCGTCCACTATGGAGGTGATTAAGGCAGCCAATTCCGCGTGTGGAACGCCGGTGGTGATACTGGAGTTGGACCGGGCACTTGCTGATTGTGATGCGGGCGGTCTTTGCTGCTCATTCTGTTGTAGTCACGAGATAAGTTCGCGGCGATTCCCTGTTTGGTGGAGGTGACGTTGTCCCAGCATGAGGCGAAGAGCTTCGGTAGACATGGCGCTGTAGTCTGTTTGTTCTGCTAGTACGTTGCCGCCATTCAATACGGCATTTCGACGGTTGATGTTCCTCTTTTGCCTTGGCATGGTACACTAAGTTATGTAAGTCGATTTAAGCGAAGCGAATTGTGAGGAAGTAGACCAGACGAAAAAACGCTGTTGTGAATGAACCGAAGCTCTAAACGAACTGACCGGGAAAGGACAGTGTACGGCAAAAAGAGGAGCACTAGTGCCTGATAAGCATGTGATAATATGAATGGAACCTTTGTAGCGTCTAGTAATATATCATGCTACATTACAGTTGACTTTGCCAAAGAAGAAGGATACATTGTAATCAAACAACTAGTTAGTGTTCATTGTTCTTTCTTGTACTTTGAACTAGTACCTACCATTACTTAGTACAAAAGCTTATACAAATGTTGCACGTTGTGTGACATAAGAACCGACACATGATTGTTGCTAGTATGTCCTAAGTGTGGTTTCATAGGGCATCATTCTCAGGTTTATTAACAACAGTTTATGCTACCATAAACTTGAACTTAATGATAAAGCGAACTAGGCTTGAACGGAAAAAAGAATCCTCCATTCAATGAATCTGTCATGAATCCACGATGACGCCTTGGCGATACACCAAAGCGTTTCGCCAGCAACCCCATATAAACGTATTCAAGCTTTAGGAGACTCCTGGTATCAAATACCCCTACAAAAGCTTGTACGAGGTAATGAGATAAAACATATGCTGGACCTAAGCAAAATCTTTGGCAACAGCTCAGTATGACAACGCCCACTTCCCCTCCCTTCTTGGATATTCTCGTTTGGAGGATAGTTTCCCTGATGAAGCTTACTTTTCGGCGTTTGTGAACTTCTTAAATGAACTATCAAAGTGAAGGGGTTGATAAACACATCATCATAAGCCTTCGAGAGTAAAACAAAATCAAAGTCCATTTGAACCTTCAACGTAAGATCGTGGTAGGAGTCTAGCTGGCTTCCCTGCACAAGCTCCCCTTGTATCGCTGCGTCATTACCTAAATACTTATTCGCTGAAGGGTGTCGTGCTTGACCAAACAGAAACATTGGTTTCCAAGAATTATTCATGTTATGATCGGTGCCCCAAGTCTGCCGTATCACTTTCCTGTTTTGAAAATCCAGAGGACGGGATGGAACTAGGATCAAAAGTGGAAATCTTACCACCTTACCCTTGTTTTCAGAGATGTCCGATGTTTAAATAAATTAAAAATGTGGTTTAAAACTGTTGTCATCGTTGGTGTTGTTGGCTTAGAACATTTTTTAGCAATGCATGATATCGCTTGAGTGAAGCATCTCCCTCTTTGTGACAATTTCCTTCTCACAAGGACAAAGCATAGTACCTCTGCTTTCTTTTTGATGCCTTAAAGGAGCTGTGTCACGAAATTCAGCCAAATTATGTAATTACAAAATGCCCCTTAAATTAAGAGAAACGTGAAAATAACCGCTTAAAACATTGCAGGAAGGTAAAAATAACACAACAGATACAACAGATGCCACGGATGGGCAAAACTGAAGAAGATGGAAACGGATTGAAATTAGAGTTTTTGAAAACTGTTCAGCCTAACAGTTTTTCAAAGTTGATCTCTGCCGTTTACAACTTCAAAAATAATGCTCAGAAGACAAATTTGTTTGTCTCGAATCTCTGCTTGTGTCATTTACAAGTAATTTCTTTGCTTACTTTAAGTTCCGTAGCGATTGAGGGCGGGTAACTGGCAAAATTAAACAAATTGAACTGGACTGCCGTGACACAGCCCCTTTAAGCGACTCTTTGAGGGAAGTCTTGATGTATAGCTGAATGCGTGAAGAGCGTCATGATATAAGAGCAATTCAATCAACGTAAAGCCAAAAGCCGCGATCACAAGAAACTTGCCGATGGTCTTAATGATTTTAAAGCGTGCTCGTATCATCTCAAACTAATCGACGTCTAGGATTTCTTTCCTCTTAACGTATTTTTTTTCCGCTCCCGGAAAAGAAATAAAACAATAATAGACCATTTGTGAGCAATGTAAAGAAAATTTTCAAGACAGGCATGCAATAATCAGAGGAAAAAAGGCCCAACAATACTGAAAACAAGTGTACTGTCAGTATGTCTACCTTATGTCAATCCTCCTGTCCTCTTGTTTGCTACACTGACAGTTGGTAAAAATAAAGTTGAAGCCTGTTTCAAACACCGTTCCACTGCCGTACTTAAGTCGAATTTAATTCGGTCAGTTGACTTCAGAACGGCAGTAGCACGAAGTTTGAAACAGGCCTGACGCGCAGAGGGGATTGAGAATTTTTTTCCTCTTCTCCTTTCTTCGCGTTTCGCCTCTCCTTCCGCGCAGTGATTCTCACGCGCGCTGGAGTAGTTCGCTTGATTTAGCATCCCTGATAAAAATTAGGGACTACTCGCGTTCTAATTAAGAACGCTGAATAATAAAGAAAGTTAAATACTCCCCCAAAAATGAGAAAGGAAAAGTCTCTGGGAGGGGAAAGGGGGAGGGATGCTTCACGTGCTTGCCGTCTCCTTAAAGGTCTAAATCAATTAGGGTATTTTCCTCGTGGTATTATCTTTACTATATACATACTCAGACATAAAATATTATGACAGCCTTTTATTTTAAATCTTACCAAAGTGCTTAAATAATAAAGCAGCAGCTACACAAAAAATGAAATGGCAAAGAAAACAATACGATATTTCAAAAACTATTAAGAATTTTTTTAAGAAAAATTTAAGAGCATATTGGTATATTTAATAGCATGATTAGTAGTGATATTTGGCATAAATACCACGAGTGATATTTCGAAATTGTTATACCTGATTTCACGAGCCGTCAGGTGAGTGAAATTTGAGACAATTTTGAAATATCACAAGTGGGATTTATGCCAAATATCACGTACAAATCATGCAGTTATTATTTGTTCATACTACTACCCGCAAAGGTTTTGTAATTTTCACATGTAGGTATTTCAAATTAAGTTGAAATACCACTGTTCTAAGCCAATCAAATTGCAGAAATGTCTCACATAGTAGTAGCATAAAGGAGGTAATCTTCTCAATCTACAGGTAAAGATCAAATACCGAATCAGTGGCAATTTTAGCGAAAAGTTCGATTTGAATAACAAAAGACAAAATAGTGGAACTCTATCTTACGTTTCGTTCTGCTTTTCCCCTTCCACTGTTGTTTTGCATGCTATCTACAATTTCTTATTTTAACTTTGAAATATACGCAAATTGCCATGTACTGTCCAATTTCCGAATAGTCGTTAACTTTTTTCTACGGGAAAAACTCTCCTGTAAGCTTTAAGTCTCAATAGCTACAAATACTGTCGTTGAATGACTGGGATTCTGATTGGGTGAACCATTACTTCTCAGCTGTGAAAAACATCGAAAACTCATTTG
Organism: Porites lutea; assembly: GCF_958299795.1. Taxonomy (NCBI): domain Eukaryota; kingdom Metazoa; phylum Cnidaria; class Anthozoa; order Scleractinia; family Poritidae; genus Porites; species Porites lutea. Next base: position 48,243,376 of record NC_133204.1, on the reverse strand, counting down.
TGTATGAAAGTTTTATACGACATAGTATTTTGTTGTGTATATCTCAGTATGTTTTACATAAATTGCTCTTCTGATCAAACAAAAGGTTGTTCTGTCAACTCTAAGTTGACCCAAAGGCAGCTAGGAGACGTTTTGATTGTTCATCAACGGTCACCTCATTGCAAAAGAAATAGTAGGATAACTGACACTTTCCAAAATTGTAATATAGTCAGGCTACTCCAGCAAGTGGCTGGGATCAAGGGAGAAAAGTGTATGTAAGTACGAGGACTCTCAAACTTTAATTTACTTTACCCTTATTAGCATCTAGTAAATATTAAACGCTGAGACAGTTAATTTCGGCTGTCGGCAGTTAGCCCCATTTGTCAAGGTTGGCCTCACTCCAAAACTTCTTAAACCGTTTAAACAGTTAGTTTACTTACATTGCGAGAAAAGAAAAATATTTTTCTGATGTAAAAACTAACAACAACAAGACACGTTTTTACAGATTTGTTCCACAGCCGAGATACGTATTACCTGAAATATACTTGTTTAATAAAAAACTGCCCTGATACTTATAAACATGGAAAGTTTCAAGTAAACACTCATTAAAATAAGGAATATTTACACTGAAAAGAAGCAACTAGCCGTCCTAAAACAATTCATGCTGGACCCTGCATTTATTTGTTTTCTTATTTCATAAATTTTCTCAAAATTCAATAAAAAGGGCACATTCAATCAAGTCACCCGCATGAGAAAGATTTAATAGAAGACGGGGTACGGCTGATTAACAAAACTGCATGTATCTCTGGGAAATTGTTAGCTACACCACTGAAATGACAGTCTCTGCACGAACCTGGTTGCTCCTTATAAAAAAAACCCTCGCTCTTATGTCACTTCTAAATGTTAGGGCGTCGTCGGGATTATTCTACGGAACTTAACTTCGATTTCCGGGTCACACCTCGCTTTGCTAAAACAGTAGGCCTTAGAAGTATTGTAGAGCTAAGAAATACAGAATATACATTTGACTTCTATCAACGTTTTTTAAATATATCAAAGTAAAAACACGCATGTTGATAAACTGACATCCCGAATTATTGCAGTGGTGGGGTATCTGTACAACCCCCGAAATGATCCCCAACCCTTAATTGGGGATCATTTCGGTGGCTGCACATATCCTTGTCGTTGATTGGTCATAGATGTCCTTTCTTCAAATGAGTTTTCAGTTAGTTAGGAAACTCAGCTGATTAAAGAAGTAAGATAAATATTAAGGGCCAAAATGTTCCCTTCCTTGGCATTCTTTGTAGAAAACTCGTGGCCACATTTGGGACACTTTGCGTGTGACAAAGTTCCGGTGAAGTCCACCACTGGCGATCTCTTGCTGCATTTGGCTATGGGGCACGTGTATTCAGCATCCTTAAGACTTGGCAACAATTCCATTAATATCCCGGCATTGATGTATCCAAATTTCTTGAAATAGGTTTTTTCTTCCTCTTTCAAATCATCTTCTGTCCAGTAAACGTCGAAGAATTGTAATCCAAGAACGTCTGCCTCCTGCACTCGAAAGAATCCCATGTCCCCCCAGTCTTCTCCCCCGGAATTCAGCAGTCGTAAACATTCACTGTCGAAACTGGTTAACACAACTGCATGGCCAAAGACGGGAGTTTTGGGACGACGGGCTGTTATATCGATCTCCTTCGTCGTCAAAATGCCTTTTGGGTAACTTTCATAGAAATCTTCAAAACTATCCCACTCCTTCTCAGTGAGCCTAAATGTTGCCACCACTGGCCGACTTGAAGCGACTGCTTGCATGGCTTCCTTGTGGTTGACTTCCTTCCACCGCAGGCGGTACTTCGGGCACATTTTCTGTAGCACAAGGATGGTAGGAACACCCTTTGGATACTTTTTAGGATCAAATTCTTTGACAATTTCGTCTCTTAGTGTACAGAAATCTGGACATCCACCTTCGCGTCCACGAATTCTTGTCATGGACAAATGAAGCACTGTAGCAGCTGCATTTGCAGCGCAGGTCTCCCCTTCTTGTAATTTTGCTTTACAGTCCGTTACTTCTTGATTGATATAGAAATCGACATTAACGGATGCAAGCATGTCGGATAAGGCGTCTTGACAACAAACGACGTTTCGAGCCACCTCGCACCCCTCTCGCAAGTGGTCTGGATGGTTGACCTGTAAGAACATATGTGTCTCATTGTCGGTGAAATCGATGGTCCAATCACGTTTCACGAACATTGTGCGTGGTAGGGATTGTGTTGACACTTTTGAGCTCAATGAGAACAGGAACTTTGCGCCCGGTTCCCAGTCAGGTATCTCTTTGCTGTACAGTCGTTTAGGGTAAATCTCTGTGGATTTAGTGACAAAGCAGCTCACTACGGTCACGCCTGCAGTGTTTAATTCAGAGGTCAATCGATCTATTCTTGGACGGTCAGTAGTTTCTCCATCTGTGGGCTCTCCGTCTGACAAGATGTACAGCAACTTTTTGTGACTGGTAAAACTAGAAGCTTGAAATAGTTTGATCGCCTCCTTAATGGACTGATATAATGGCGTTCCCCCGTAAATGTAAGGCTTGACCCACTGCAATAGTTCCTGACACCTTTCTTTAGAGAGTTCTTTTTCATCAACGCACCCATGAAGAACATTTGAGGCATCTTTAACTTTGAAAATAGAATTAACAGTCACACCCGACAGACTTACTTTTTCTTTCTCTTCTTTTAGCAAATAAGGCTTGGCCTGATTCATTACTTCCCTGATGTCTGCAACTGTAGCTCTTACAAAGCTGCTTGTCACTGATGCAAACGCACCTTGCACTGCATTAGCAAAAAAAGATAGGCCTGTCATCTTCACCAGGGTGCTTTCAGACCAATCCCGGCAAGCTGGTGGTAGAATCTCTTGAACAAATGTTTCAAGAAACGACCTGTCAGAGTTCAATTTGTTCAGTAGCAAATCAGCCTCTCTGTATTTCAATGCCCTGATTACATCTTCTTCCGCTGCCCATTTGCGAACAGTACCTGCGCCGGATCTCTCTAATATTCGGAAAATCATGTCTACTTGCGTACTAGTAGCGGGGCTCTGAACACCATCCTCAGTTTTTTTGTCTTCATTTTGAATCTGTTTAAGAGTTCCTATGACATCAAAAATGTCCTCACCAGTACTAGCCCCAACGCCTATTGCAAATACATGGCTATCTGAAGAAACATCGTTTTTGATAAGGTTATCAATAACCTCAAAGATCGAGCGAGCCCATGGTCCTCCTTCTTTATCCGTACCGCTTCCGATGTTGCTACTCATAGAATCGGAGACATCAATCAGGATTCCAGTCAAGTATGCCATGTTTCCTTTTTCTACAATTAGAAAAGATTCGAAATTTGTCGCACAAGTACAAACAGAGAACAGAACAGTACTAAATGAGTCATGGAATGAGGTATAAATCTGTCGGCTTATCGGCTAGTGTTACGTTTCTAATGTTAAATGCATTTCTAAGGTGTTGGGTAAGCGAAACCAGCAACAGTATCAACTTTGTTGTGATATTATCCTTAGCTGAAATTAATTCTGGGCTACTGTGGTGTTTATCAGTGCATATTAATAAAACGTCCTATAAGCAAGAAAGAGTTCTGAAATGCATCGCCATAGCTTTTAACTCGTGATTTGAATTAAGGACGGGAAGTATTTTTTCCCAGATAATGACTATGTGAGACAATTAGATCATATCAGCGGCTATTGAAATCCAAAAAGAAAACTGGGGGTATCCGCGCATTTTCCAGAGATAACTGCGCTTCAAAATGGAGAAAAACGCTGAATAGGCGTTTTTAAAAAAAAATGATAAAAAGTTATTTTTTCCCAAAATTTCAGAGTGTACATTTGAACTGGCACAAATGCAACGATAATTGTAACAAGGTTTCAAAATAGGCAACAGATGATAACATAACAACTGCTCTTTATACGTCTTTTTTTGAAATATCAGCACAACTGGGAAGTTATCAGCAGTTACCCCACTCCACGCGTTTGCCTCAAAAATAGTGTAAACGCCATTTTCCCCGAACCAAAAATTGATCGTTTGCTGAGTAGGTTTATTACTTTTATTTGGTAAGGTGAAAAGTAGGGGTTACCACGCGTTTTTAAAAGTTAAATTGGTTGGTTTCGACCTTAACTTAATCGCTTAGGAGGGTATTTACAATTTTCCCTATCCCCTCCCCGGTCAGTTTCACCATTGCTTCACTCAACGCGGAGTACTCTGGGATATCCACAATGGCTAACAGTCAGAGAAAATAACAACACACGGAGGAGAGCAAAAACAGAAAGTGAAGCAGGACATTTCATGGACTCTAACGAAAACAAATTATACTATTTCATTCAACTGGAGCTTCTCCTTTTCAAACATTTAACATAAATCTTTGGAGAAGAGTTTACTTGCAGTGCACATAGAGTAGTATGGCGAGCTCAAGATCCACGGCTGGTGCTGTAAACAAACTACTGTACTGTAGTGGAAAATAGTCGACAGGGACTCTAAGACAGGTACTCCTTCAATCGTTTGCTTACCTGTACATGTCCTCAAGATTTTTTGAACTGTAGATGTAATATGGATTGTAAACCTTCTATCGTTTTTTTAATCATTTTAGCGGGTACCTCGATCGAATATGTTATTAAACTTACATACATTCAATGAGCTTATATGTGTGCTTTGCGCTACCTCTTTCGGGTTTTGCCACAAGTGTCATATGACATAAATGATTTGCATTGACTCAAGTTCCATACATGAGCTCTCTTTTAAAAAAGCTGAATAGTGTGAAAGTAGTTGTACCGAATGCGTTTACGTACCCTCATATATGCACTTGGCTATAATGATCATTTTATATATTTCGTTTGGCAAATACTTTATTTTAGCTTCCATCTTTAGTTTGTAAACAGCCAAATGGCAGCTATGTCTAAATGTCCAGATTATGTGTGGCGTGAAATTAAACCTTAAGAAATACTATCTACACGACAAACTGCCAATGAGTCAATAATTTCAATGCTTAATAATACCAAAATGCTTAAATAACAATGATAATAGTAAAAAGCATAACAATTTTTTTTTACCATTTTTTCCCCGATTAAAGCGTTTCCTTTGCGGTCCGCAACTATTTGTGAAGCTTCGATCTCAGCAATCCAAACAATCTTGTGATAGTTTTTTCTTGTTTGTTCAACAAATAAAAGCCTCGGACTCTCAATAAAAGGGACATCTGTATGTACTCGAACGCTTTAAATCTTTCTTCTGGTGAACAATTACATAAAATCTTAAAAAATTAAAGAGATATTCGGGAAAGTGTTTAGAGCCGATTAGCCGATAAAATGCGAAGGACGCAAGTGTAAGGTAAGCTTGCAGTTTCTCGATTAAGCGGAGGACTTAGAGCTATTTTCCTTCTGATTTACCGATCCTTGCCTATTAAGGGATTTTTTAATACCCAAGCTCTAAGCGTAACATCTTGAAGCAATAACTAATTGACTTTTGTTTGACTATAAAATGTTCGGTCAGATCGATCATACGTAGAAATAGCAACAGGCGCATACTTCGTCGGTTTTCAAAGAACTGACAAGGTAAATAGAAATTATTTTTTCATCTGTTGAAAAACGACGCATCTTTTCCAAAAGAAATAACTCGAACCTCCCAGACTTACAGGAGACAAAACCAGTCCGCGTGTCCTGCGTGTTGCGCATTTCTTTCGCGTAGTGCGCGACTACCTTGGCATGCGTAGAAAATGGTGCAGTAACAATAGTGGGCACTGTCCTTAAAGGGGGATGGATTTTCGTTGGTCGGTCGGATTTTGCAAACTTGGGCAAATGATGACTGAACGAAAATGTAATAGTCAGATGATGACCATAAGGTGACTAGTGAAGCGCCATTTCCACCAAGTTTTGGCATAAATAACAATTTTATCGCTGAGAGGTAAAAAGGCTGAAGAACGCTCGAAAGTCAATAAAGTAAAAGGCTAGGGATGAAACAAATTTGTAAGTAGACCTTTAATAATAGAACCAAGAGAGCTGATAATAGGACAGAGAGAGAGAGAGACGCCCAGTCCAGCCTTTGGCATATTTTTATTTCACCAAGTTATTTTCTGAGAAATTAAACACTATCGGAAGTTGCTTTCCGGAGAGGTCCGCAAACTTTTATTCAGCGTCGTTTAAAAAGAATTACAATGTTCTGAATTGTTTGCTTCGAGGAAGTCGCGCGTGGACTTGATGACATTTCAAACAATCGATAAAATGTGCGGACTTCTCTGTAATTAGAGTTCCATTTATTTACAACCTCTATCAAATAACTTTTTATGCCGGCCAACTCCCTAAGATTCCCCCTCCCCATTATTCTCTCTTCTTAGAACATAGCATGACACAATTGATAATAAATCTACATTTTTATTTTATTCAATTGTCCAATTTCAAATTGCCATAAATAAAAAAATATTGTTTTCAAAATGTTCTCCTCCCTGTGGTGGTAAAATTTCTAATTTTTATTAAAATTTTGTCTGTCATTTTTCATAAATGGTCAGATTAACATGAAAACCCATAGTTTTAATGACAGATGGGAAATGTAACAGTTGTCAATGAAAACGTCGCTTTTGCTTACAGGGCAAAGTAGTTTTAACCACTTGAAAACATATGAATCAAAGTGATATTGAGAAAAAAAAACTAATATTTGGAAAAGGTAAATCATGGTTAGAAGCAAATATTCTTGTGGAGAGAGAGGGAAAAAAGATTACATGACAAACACGAGAAGAAAAATCTACTCGAGACACGCATATTTTTCGCCTGTATATAGGAGCGAGAAGGAAGAAATGGTTTAAGAATTGATGACTTCGTTGTCACGTGAATTAAAAACATATAGGTCCTTGAAAAAAACCCCAGGAATTTCTTAGTGTTTGCTTGAGAAAAGGGTAGACGGTAGGCCTGGGAATGTCTTGTGTTTTAAGTTAGAGGGGAACTGATTATTTCTTGGGATAATTAATAATCTCTCATTGTCTTCTGCACTTATTTTATTAATAAGTATTTTTTACCATGCAACTTTATAAAATTATATCTTTGCTGTTATTTACAGTTCCATATAAAGCTATACCTCATTGGACCCTTTCGGATTGCTGATGAGAGCCAACAACGCCTTCGTGGATGTTAGCAAGCACTCTATCTCCTCGTGATTGGTCGATAATCATGTGTTATCTCACGAGCATATTTTGGTGGTACTTCGGACAACCCCTGTTTTGCCGGTGAAGTAAAATTTAAATTATGCAAGCGATTCTAAGAAAAAGTCTGCTTTGCATGAACAAATTTTAAGTTCTCAGTAGAACCCCCGACTTCGTCTCGGGCTTTAGCAAGATTGGTGATGGTTTAATTACGACCCTTGACTGACTACAGTTCACCTGAGAATTCGTCAAGTTGATCGCTACAGACGCATGAACGCCAATAAAAGCAAACAACGCCTTTGTGTATGCCACTAAGCAGTTTTTCTCCTAAAATAGTTGCTAGTGATTGGTGTGATGGTTGTTGTTCAATGTGATACACGTACCAACATACTATTGGACCAATTTATTTAGTAAATGCTTTGTGTGGAAACAATTATTTAGTATGCAAATATTCCATTAAAAAGCAAATGATTCTATCAAAAAGGGGGCTTTCAGCAATTGTATGAAATGAAATTTGTTTTCTCAAAGCAAACCACTTGGCCGAGGGCTTTGGCATAGCTGTATTGAACTGTACCGACACCATTTTGTGATTATAAAATGTTAACGTTTCCTTACAACTTAGTGATGTGAGATATCAAAATTAATCGGAAAAATAACTTTATGAGCATCAGAGGTTCACGAACGTCTCAGTTACTTGTACGAGAAGGTTAGTTGTCAGTTACTTTCACTTTCGAGCTACAGTCCATGGTCCCGTGGTTCTTCAAATGTTCTGGACTGGAGAAATTCAGCTGGCGTGCTCTATTTCTCAAGATACCAAACTATAAATTCATAGTTGACATAATAATCGTGCAATTTTTCCTCCTCCTGTTTTCTGCTGCTGAACACTGAAGAGCCTACGCTGAGCCGAAAATCATGGGTATTTTTTTCTGTGACGACGGTGTGCACGTGACTGATGGAACTGGTGTTTCTAATTACCCCACTACGCTCATATTTTACAAACAAAATTAAAGATTCTGCTAATTTCGTTTTTTGAGGGTCTAGAAAGTTGACTTACACCGATGTGCCATAAAGCACAAGAACTTTTCTTCAGCTAGAGGGAAACCGGCCACAAATTTATCATGAGAGCGGAAACAAGGATGTAACTTTTTTCAAGTCCGTGAAAACTGCTAGTTGCTATAACTCTACAATATACCAGTAGCCCAATAATTCTGAAATTATGGGATTTGTCAGGATATTCTGAAAGAACAATGTCCAAGAGGCCTACTTGCCAAAAATGAGCATTTCGGGGCAAATTGTCTCTGAGATCGTAGCCCAGTTATACTCAGCAAACTCCATACAAACCCTTCTAATTTTTTTTTGGGTCGACCCCAAAAAAATTTAGAAGGGTTGGTATGGAGTTTTCTAAGCATAACTGGGCTACGATCTCAGAGACAATTTGCCCCGAAATGCTCATTTTGGCAAGTAGGCCTCTTGGACATTGTTCTTTCAGAATATCCTGACAAATCCCATAATTTCAGAAATTTCATTTTTATGACGTCACACTTTAGTACTCTATTGCTCGTTAATAAATGTTAACATTTGCTTACAACACAGTGATGTAAAATATCTGATTAAATCGGGTAATACGCATTAGACGTTCACGGACTGTTTCTGGAAGTCATGGTTGGTTTCTTTCGCTTTCGAGGTACCGTTCAGTTGGTCTTCAGTGTCCCCTGGTACTGGATACGCTTTAGATGAGAAAAAATTTGATTGGTGTTGCTCCAGACTTGCCCTCAAGTCGAGCTCGAAATGTTTTGTCAAGCGCAAAGTGCGAGCTAGAAATTGTGTATGTTTTCGCTGGCAAAGTGAGCAAGAGACCACAATAATCGTCGAACTTAAAATCCTTCAAAATCGCTCAAAAAATGCTTTTGAGGCAAATGGACGACTATATACCACAGGTAAGGTAATTTAACGTTTATTTAACATTGATTTATAAACATTCTTAGCGATATATCGCTATGGGTGAGGCAAACGGTAAATCCATTACATTTACTATAAAATGACTTCGGTTACACACACAGATTGTGTGGGTGCCCTGTGGAGAGACCGGGAGCGGGGAGTTCGACTTGTAATCGTATGAAGTGACGTCATTTTGGCGCGAACTATTTGCGTCCAGACTGGGCGGAGCTGTCAAAGTATGTCAAAATAAAAACTGTTCGGACTGATTGGTAATATTTTTTCTGCGTGGAAAATCCGGCTTTTGGTAGTCTCACGACTGGTAAGGAAAAAAGAATTCCACTAACGCTTAATTTCACGTTGTTCTTCCCGACAATGCTTGTCAACGATGCAGTGAATCAAAAGAGAATCCTGCCCTGTTAAATATTGACTTTATTGACGTTATCTTTGACATGAAGTTTTCAGCCGAGAGAGTATATACCAAAAAAATCAATATAACAACACATGAAACAAGGTGAAATAAAAGTTAAGTAAAAGAGAAAGGAACAACAACTATATATTGAACATTAACATAGAAAATTACTTGGCTACATACGGGTTCCAAGGTTAAATTGGAGTTCGGATTTATAACAATTTAGAAAAAAGGAGGCGACCGTTTACAGGTGCAGAGCGGACGAAAACTTCCTATTTTTTAATAATCTGGAATTTCTCGTCGGTTGTGTATTTATTCATTCGGAACAACAGTCACAAATAATTTGCCGAAACTGTGGTGATGGAAACAAAAAACTAACAGAAAAAGTTCTGGGCCCAGTTGTTCGAAGGCCGATTAGCGCTTAACTTGGGGTTAAAATTAATCCTGATTTCTTTTTCTTGTGTTCAAAAGCATTTTCTCGGATAATTTCTCTGTTATTTTCATCATCAACTTGTAGACAAAAATAATTAAAACTGAAATACTTTTTGAGCTTTCAAATCTGAATTCAAATCTCGCACTAACCCTGGGTTATTTTAACCCAGCTTCGAACAACTCGGCCCTGAAGGTTAGAGAAAATTTTTCATGGTGTATGTGCTCAATGCGCTTTTAACCGTCAGCTGCCAGCGAAAATCAAATCGAGGGATCAACATCTAAGGCTAAGAGACGTGCTATCGGTGCTACAACAACCAAACAAATGGGCGAAATTTCGTCTCTTTTCCCATACCGTAAAAAAATCGAAAACAGAAGGGGCAATTTCAAATATCAAGCTCTTGCATGAGTCGCTATCTGCTGATGCCGACAAAAACTCATCCTTTCAACCGCAGAGATGTTAGCGAACATCTTTGTTGTGTAAACAGTTTGATAGAACACACTGCACTCTGCTTTTTGTTTGAATACAGGCGATATAGAGGAGACGTTGAACACGAAATAATCGAATTAATACAATCTGCATTAAAAACTACGAGTAATCGGAGCTTAGGAGAGTGCGTTCGATATGTTTGCTAGGCGTACAGGTAGCAGTTGAGGGGAAAGGGTGGATGGTTCTTGCGATAGATAACTATGATTATTTCATATTTTGAACGTAAGGGTTGCGTACAGCGAAACCTCGATTTAAACTGTGTATCGTAATGAAAAGGTTTTGAAGGCTAGTGATCCGCGTGATGTCGTATGGTTCGTCTCAAGTGCTTGTTATTTGAGGAGACACTGGCCAGACTCCTTCGGGCGTATAAAGAACTTTTACTGACGCAATAGATGTTCTACAGTCAGGGCGCAGTTGTTAGAAGGCCGATCAGCGCTTAACCCGGGTTTCTTTTTGTTTTTGTTAAAAAAACATTTCTTTGGATAATTTTCTCAGTTATTTTTAAGAGCGGGACAATCATCAACTTGTTTGCAAAATGAAGCTTTCACATTTGAGTTAAAATTTCGCACTAACCCTCCTCGCCTGGGTTACCTTGACCCAGCTTTGAACAACCCGGCCCAGGTACTGTTAAAAAGCAAACAGTTGACAGAGTTTTAGATGTAATCATTAACTTTATTTAATAATGTAGACAATTACTGAAATTTACTATAAAATGCCGGAAACTGTTACTGGCAAGTCTTCGTAACTTGTGATGATATTAAAGAACGACCCAAGACCACATTTTTGTGGTGAATGCTGGGGCACAATGATAGTGTTTGAACACTGGTTCACTTATGCATCACTCAATTCCACCTGCGCCCAGCCCTCCCCCCTTCCGGCTGACCCCCGGGCATTAGCATTTTTTTTGCCTTGGATGGCAAATTCCCGGGGGTGGGGACGAAAAAAGAGGGCAAATGCCCCGTCGTCCGTCAACACTGCAACATTTTTCATTGATCGTACGGTCAAATGGTGCCATTTTAAGCATTTTAATGTGCGATTTTTTGTATCTAACGTCTTCCTTTGTAACAGCGCTGAGGATTCTAATTAATACAAAATTATTGACATTAAAATTAATAGAGCGCCGTAAAGTTATATGTTATGAATAGTTTTATAAATATGAAAAGATGTTCTTCAAATAATATCAACAAAAATTTGATTCAATAACCAAGAAACGTTGATTCACATCGATAGCTCCAATTTCGTTACGTAATTCGGGCTTGAAAAGCAATGAAGAAATGCATACCTACATGTAGAATCGAGAACATGCCTTTACAACCCTCTACAATTTATTCCTGTCCTTAACAGATAAGCCAATCTGCTTTTTTTTCAGTAAAACCTCCTGTGTAGTTATATTTTGATAGAACCGCGTGCGTGTCAAAAGCTCGGGTATGTCCCGGGGGTTGGCAAATGCCCGTCCCCCGGGCAGTGCAAAATTTGCCAATGCCCCACCCCCGGGACTGACAGCCCGCTGGGCTGCGTCCAGCTGCCGCCCGGGGGGGGGGGGGGGGGCTGGGCGCAGGTGGAATTGACTGATGCATTACACTACACCTCAATTTCACACGTTTCAAGGGAATCATCGAAGCCTTCAGTGGAATGTGCGGTGCGGCTCACGTCAATAACTTTTCCAGTAATTTGGTCGAGTGTATTGATTTCAGTGGCTTGAGTGGCGCTACTGTGGGCTGGTGATGTTTCTCCAAATAAATAACATAGAGCTAGAATATTCGTTTGTTCAGCGCCGAAAATATCACAAGTCATGATGAAATGGTGCCGCCGAGCTTCATATCTCGGTAGATTTACTTTGTGGAATAGCGGCCGGCGAGCTACACAACTCGGTAGAGTTACTCTGTAGCATTACAGCCGCCTAGCTACACAACTCACTAGATTAACTTTGTGGCACAAGAGACGCTGAACTTTACAACTCGCCGGTAAATTTACTTTGTGGCACAACGGACGCCGAGCTAAACAACCCGGTTTGATGCATGCACCAGGAGTAGCATGCATTTTCCAAAGAAAGTAAGATTTTACTCAGGGTGTAAACTTTCAGCACACTTTTGAAAGATGAATGCTTTGGAAGATTCATTAAACACAGATCGATAGTAGACCTTCAGCAAACTCTTAAATATGCACGCTTTACGAAAATTCAGCTCACTTTTAAAAGATGAACGATTTACGAAGACAGAATAGCAGACCTCAGCAAACGTTTGAAAGATGAACGCCGAGGACACACGAATCACCACTTGAGTTAGCGCGTCAAAGTGAGGCAAAGCGTAAGGAAGCGCCTCAAAGCGAGGCAAATGTGTGTCGACGACGACGAAGAATGCAATCTCGATAAAGCCTCCCTTATTAATTGCACAGGACACCCAATAATTCACAGAACACCCAACACAAATTAGGGGCTGCTTTCTCGTACCTCGAAGGCAATAAAGGACTGCTGCAATCATCGTCTTAATTTGAATTTGTATTGGATCAAAACAGCTGAAGTCATATTTCATGTTGCGTGATTGAGGTTGATTGACGGCCATGAGTAAAAACCGTTCGTGATTCCTAATGTAAATTTGGCGCAGGGGATAAAAGTCTTTCGCGCTGGGGCCTACCACTGAAACTGGAAACGGAAAGCGAAGGACTTTGACAAAGTCTAGTGTTACCCTTATTTCTTATGATACCTAACTAAAATTTATGGTTGACGATATACTCCTGCAATTTCTTCGCCCTCTGTTTTCGGTTGCTGAACAGGATCCTAACATCGACGATAAATTATGCAGATGCCGATGAAAACTGACGGAACTTATTGGGCCAGTTACTTAAACGGAGTTTAGCCAGTGTTTAACAAAACCGCGTTCTAAGCCATTTTCAGTTTGCCGAACGCTTTTACGAAACACCATTTATCGTGAACAATTTCATGGAAGCATATAGCGTAGACTAGAAAAACATTTTCCCTCTTAAAATAACCCAAGGAAGAAGAGATCTGGAGGTCCAAAGATTTCCTAAACCGCGGTCTAACTTAGATATCGTTCAAATAACCGACCAATTGTTTCTTGAAACAATCGCGCTTAGAAAAACATTAATCATATTAAATCCATTGGCAGACTGGAAATGTTCTTAAAAGCAGAATTAAAGATTCTTCTGCTTTCAATACTTTTTGGAAAGTTGACTCACTGATACACCGAAGTACACTTAATGTAATGCAGGGTTACTTTCCTTTAGGAGGGCGAAATCGCCTGCAAACTTTTCATAGTGTAATAAAGGATTTGCTTCAAGCTGGAAACTGCTAGTTGCTACAATGATGTATCAAATTTTAAAAACAATTTATAATAGCTCACCTAAGAGTTTGTGGAGTTGATTGTTACAAACGCATGAGCTGCCAATCAAAGGAAACAACGCCTTTGTGGATGTTAACGCTAACAAACACTTTATTTCCGAAAACGTGGCAAGTCCTTGGTGTGACTGAATGACAATCACGTGATAGACACGCTTTAAAATAGTGTGGTAATTGAATGGGACAATTGATTTTTTGTCTACCAATGTTTCTTTGTGTTGAACGATTTTAGGAAAAGGACGGTTCTGAAAATAATAGCTTTCAAATTCAGCTTACAAGAGGAAATCATTTCTCGAGCCGTAAAGTATTGTAACAGTTATTAGTAGAAGAATATTAAAATTCATACCTTTCCAATCAAATTATGAATTTTATTTTTCATTTTCAGTTTAATTTCCCCTTAGTAACCGGACAAGAGTTCAGATCAGTAATGGTATCGCTTTAAAAACCCTTTTTAAATCATTATCAGTCTTACCTTAGTCTCTTTCTACTTTTGAGTTTTACGACTTGTGCTCTCGCACAACAATTAGTCAATGATAATCTCTACCCCGGCATTAAACTTGTTAAGGTTGAATTATTTTGCCTCAGTCAACGCGTTTAAAACTGAGATTCGTAGAAACTATGAAACGCTTCGTCTCACACTTTTCAAAAATTTCGAAGAATTTTAAAACAGCAGCTCATGTTTACTTCCGATTTTACAAGCAAAACTGCCGCAAGGGTTTCGAGTGGCCGTTTATTAGCTTTTCCACCTAAAATATTTGAAACAAAACTGATGAACTTCTTGAAACCATTAAAGTGGCTCAAATTTAAGCCATATTAAAAAAAATTATAATTTGTTCAAGAAGCGTTTTTTTTATGCTACTCTACAAAAGAAAAATTTGCCACATATTTTTTTTATCTGTGGAACTTGTTCTGATGTAGCCCGATTGAAGTTACCATTAAAAGTTTGTCAAAAATGTGTCTCCAGGGGCGTAGCTAGGGGGGGGGGGGGGGGGGGTGGGTCCTGGGGTGCCCGTGACCCCCCCTTGGTAGGCCTTCTTTTGAGCAAACAACCTATATCTTGGCCGTAAAAGCCATTGTTGAAAAGCCCACTTTTAAAATTTGTTTTTTTGTAAAGTATTTTCGTCAACGGCTCTTGTCTTTAGTTAATATGGGCCTTCATGCCGCGATAATACGACTGAGCCCGCCGATACACGAGGGAGAGCATCGGTATAAACCATATATAGTCGACATGACAATCTGGTGAGTATCCTCTGTGACCCCCCCTTTGAAAAACCCTGGCTACGCCCCTGGTCTCAGTTCGTGGTATTTTTCAGATGACTAACGATATTGTTATTAAAAAAAAAATGGGACTCAGTTGTTCCTTTTTTTTGCCAAGAGTCACATATGAAAGCTCATGGGGCTTGGAGAGTTCTAAAGAAGATCTTAGCGCAATCTCGGGTTTGCATAAGTAGCTTGAACCTCCCAACCACCCTCTCGTGTTTATTCCAGGCCATGCAAACAACGAAAAGTTCTCTAAGCCCTAAAGTTAAAGTTTTATCTGAATTAATCAAGGAAATAGCTTTTTGTTGAAAATGAACTTTAAAGGTAGACGAACCCAGTAACGCGAAGTAAAGGTCGGCTTATTCGCTTTCGAGCTACAGCTCAATATTTCTTGTAGATGATCAAACTTTTTGGTCTGGAAAACTTTGATCAACTGGCATTAATTGCTCTTATTTTTCAAGATACTTAACTAACATTCATAGCTGACGATTTTATCCTAAAACTAAAGCTTTCTTATAGGAAAACTTATTATTTTTTTCCAGTATTATGCAATCCATTGACAGACTGACATATTTTACACACGGAATTAAAGATTCTGCTGATTTCGTTTTGAGGATCTAGAAAGATGACTTACACCAATGTGCCCTTACAAAAGCACAAGTCGCTTTCTTCAGCTAGAGGGAAACCTGCTACAAATTAATCATTGCGGAAATAAGTATATAATTTTTTTTCAAGTCATGGAAACTGCTAGTTACTATAGGCCTGCAATTTATAGCTTATTGTTTTGTCTAGTAACAAGCACTTTATTCCCGAAAATTTGGCAAGTCACTGGACAGGTGTGATTGGATGATAATCATGTGATAGACACGCTTTAGCATACTATAGGTGGTAATCCGGACAATTGACTTTTTGTCTATTTTAGCGATTCTAAGAAAGGGAGGAAATCAATATTTTTCGAGCAGTTTTCAACATTTTCACTTTCAATTCCCCTGAGTAACTGGACAAGTGCTCAGATCAGTTACGGTATCGCTTTAAAACCCTTTTTTAATCATTATCAATTTACTCTTTCTACTTATATTTCGAGTTTTACGACTTTTTGCTCTCGCCTAACAAATAGACAATGATAATTTCTACATTAAACTTGTTAAGGTCCAATTATTTTGCGTCAGTCAACGAGTTTATTAAAACTGAGATTCGTAGAAAGTATGAAACGCTTCGTCGCACACTTTCAGAAATTTCGAAGAATTCAAACTAGCAGCTCATGTTTATTCGGATTTAATAAGCAAAACAGCCGCAAGGGTTTCGTGAAGCCAGTTTTTGCTTTTGACACCTAAAGTATTTGAAACAAAGCTGCTGAACTTTTTCAAACCATTAAGGCGCTTAAACTAAAGCTCTATAAAAAAAATAAAAAATTGTTTTAGAAAGGTTTTTTTGGGCAGTCTAGTGACGAAGAATTTAATAATTTGTTCATCTGTGGAACTTGTTCTTATGTAGACCGTTTGAAGTTACCTCAAAACATTTGTCAAAAATTTCACTTAGTTAGGGGTATTTTTGAGATGACTAACGAAATTGTCATAAAGGGCAGGACTCAGTTGTTCCTGTTTTTGCCACCAGCCACATATGCAAGCTCATGGGGCTTGGAGAGTTCTGGAAAGTTCTCTGCGCAATCTCGGGTTTGCATAACTAACTCGAATTCTCCAACCACCCTCTCGTGTTTTTTCGAGGCTATGCAAACATGGAAAAAGTTTTAGCCCCAAATGTTAAAGATTTATCAAGAAAATAGCTTTTCGTTCAAAATGTGCTTTAGAGGTTGACGAACCCAGTAACGAGAAGTAATGGTTGGCTATAATTCGCTTTAGAGCTACAGCTCAGTGTTCTTTGTAATTAATCAAACATTTTGGTCAAAATTTGATCAACTCGCATTAATTGCTCTTTTTTCTTAACTAACACTCATAGTTGACGCTATTAGACTAAAACTTCCTTGCCTACTCTCTTAGGGTGCTGAACAAGAGATTTTTCTGAGAAATTGTGGACATTTTTGCTGCGACGACGATATATGCTGATGTCAATGAAAACTGATTGATGGAACTGATGGTTCTAATGCATTACGCTTAGGAAAACTGGTATTGGTTAAATTACGACCTTTGACTGACTATAATAGTTTCAAACGGACTTATAGATTCTGCTGCTTTGTTTTGAGGGTCTAGAAAGACGACTTATACCGAAGTGTACGAAATCGGAGTCGCTCTCCTCGAGTACAGCAACAAACACAATAATTATTAACGGAGACACTCAGCATAAATTTGTCGCGTTGGAAACTGTTACTTGCTGGAAGATTTATATAATAACACTATTTTTGCTCACCTGAGAATTCGTGGAGATGATTGCTAAAGACGCATGAGCTGCCGATGAAAGCAAACAACGCCTTTGTAGATGTAACTGAGCTCTTTTTCTCCTAAAATATTTGCTAGTGATTCCGGGTCGATGTTCACGTGATAGACACGCACTGGCATACTATTGGTGGTACTTGAGACAATTAATGCTTTGTGTGGAACCAATTTATGCAAATGATTCTATCAAAAAGGGGGTTTTCAGCTTCCAAAGTACGCTTTCTCAAAGCAAACCACTTGCTCTGTTGAATTGTACCAACACCATCTATTACTCAAATGTTTACGTTTGCTTACAACTTAGTGATGTAAGATATCAAAATAAATCGGCAAAATAGCTTTTCTTCTAAAATGAGCTTCAGAGTTTCACGAGAGTCTCATTTGCTTGTATGAGAAGGCATTGTCGGTTACTTTCACTTTCGAGCTACCGTTCAGTGTCTCCTGCTTCCTCAAACGTTTTGGACTGGAGAAATTCAACTGGCGTTGCTCTGTTTCTTAAGATTCCAAACTATAATACATGGTTGACATGATAATTGTGCAATTTTTCCTTCTTCTGTTTTCCGCTATTATATATTTTTTTGGATATTTTTTTCTGCGACCGACGATATGACTGATGGAACTGGTGTTTCTAATTAACCCACTGTACGCTTAGGAAAACTAGTTGTTTTGTCCAGGAATGTAGTATAATCCTTTAAACTCTTTAACGACTGACACATTTTACCAACAGAATTAAAGATTCTGTTCATTTCGTTTTTAGGGTCTAGAAAGTTCAGTTGCACCGATGTGCCCTAAAGCACAAGTCACTTTATTCAGGTAAAGGGAAACTGGATACAAATTTATTATAGCAGAAACAAGGATATAACTTTTTTCAAATCAGTGGAAACTGCTAGTTGCTATAGGTCTACAATTTATAGCTTATAGTTTTGTCTAGTAACAATTATTTTATCCAAGCGGTTCCAAGAAAAAGGGGGCATTGTTTACGGTTGGTTAAGTATTGTGTTCAAGCCAGTCTTGGGGAGAACAAAATCCAAATAGATTTGTCATCTCTGGACCCTGTTTTTGTTTCTCAAAAAAAATTTTAATGGTATAATTGAAAAGACTGAACTTTATTTACAAAAATTATATAAAACATTTGCCTGTGTTTTATCGTGATATAAAGACTAGAGGGTGTGGAAGAATTCTGGAAAGTTCTCAGGGCACACCGTCGACTTCGTCACACGTTTCTCTTTAGCCTCTGTGTGTGGGTACTTGTGCATGTGGACGTCGTTTTGGTCGCGCGTTTTCCATGAAATGGTTGTTTTTTTTTTTTACAAAATCGTCGCTTGCTTCGTATCAAGAATTGTTTTGCAAGATATCGCTACTTGCGAGTTCGAGACCAGAACGTTGACAAAGGAACGTGCAGCGCACGTTCAGTGTCCCTTGGTACTGGATACGTTTTGGACTGTAGAAATTTGATTGACGTTGCTCTGATTTCTCATGATACCTAACTAAAATTCATTTTTGACGATCGATAATCCTGCAGTTTCTTCGCCTTCTGTTTTCAGTTGCTGAACAGGATGCTACTCTCAGTAAATCGTGGATATGTTTTCGCTGCGTCGACGATAATGCATACGCCGATGAAAAGCTGACGAAACTTTTTTGTTTCTTGAAACAATCCCTCTTAGAAAAACGTCAAGAATATGCAATCCCTTGGCAGACTGGAAATGAACTTAAAGAAAGGGTTCAAGATACTTCTTTTTTCGATAGGTTCTAGAAAGTTGACTCACTGATACGCCGAAGCACACTATACGCTGTACATATAATTCGGGGTTACTTTCCTCCAGTAGGGCGAAATAGTATTTTCATAGTGTAATCAAGGATTTGCCTCAAGCTGGAAACTGCTATAGTTGCTATTAAATTTTTAAATCAATTTAGAGCTCACCTAAGAGTTCGTAGGGTTGATTGTTACTAACATGAGCTGGCAATAATAGCAAACAACGCCTTTGTGGATGTTAACGCTAAAAAGCACTTTATTCCTGAAAATTTGGCAAGTCATCGGTGTGATTAGATGATAATCATGTGATAGACACGCTTTAGTATACTGTAGGTGGTAATTGGGACAACTGACTTTTTGTCTCATTTTAGCGATTCTAAGAAAGGGGGGAAATCGATATTTTTCGAGCGGTAAAGTATTGTTATTAATTGAAGAATATTGAAATTCATATATTTCAGTCATTATTAATTTTCTTTTTCATTTTCAGTTTCAGTTCCTCTTAGTAACTGGGCAAGTGTTCAGATCAGTTACGGTATCGCTTTAAAACCCTTTTTTAATTATTATCAATTTAACCTTTAGTTAGTCTCTTTCTACTTATATTTTGAGTTTTATGACTTTTTGCTCTTGCCTAACAGATAGACAATGATAATCTCTACATTAAACTTGTTAAGGTCCAATTATTTTGCGTCAGTCAACGAGTTTATTAAACTGCAAGATTCGTAGAAACTTTGAAACGCTTCGTTGCGCACTTTCAAAAATTTCGAAGAATTGAAAACAACAGCTCTTGTTTACTTCGGATTTAATAAGCAAAACAGCCGCAAGGGTTTCGTGAAGCCAGTTTTGGTTTTTGACACCTAAAATGTTTGAAACAAAACTACTGAACTTCTTCAAACCTTTAAAGGGGCTTAAACTAAAGCTCTATTAAAAGACATAAAAATTGTTTTCGAGAAAAGTTTTTTTTGGCAGTCTAATGAAGAAGAATTTGCGACATAATTTGCTCATCTGTGGAACTTGGTCTGATGTAGACCGGTTGAAGTTATCTTAAAACACTTGTCAAAAATGTGACCTAGTTCGTGGTATTTTTAAGATGACTATATTCTTATAAAAAGCAGGACTCAGTGGTTCCTGTTTTTGCCACGAACCACATATGAAAGCTTATGGGGCTTGGAGAGTTCTGGAAAGTTCTCAGCGCAATCTCGGGTTTGCTTAATTAGTTTTAATTCTCCAACCACCGGGCTCTCGGCGGGGTTTATTCCCGGCATGCAAACACGGAAAAAGGTCTCTAAGCCCTAAGTGTTAAAGTTTTACCTGAATTAATCAAGTAAATAGCTTTTCGCTTAAAATGTGCTTCAGAGGTTGACGAACCCAGTAACAAGAAGTGATGGTTGGCTATAATTCGTTTTCGAGCTACAGCTCAATGTTCCTTGTAGTTTATCAAACATTTTGGTTTGCAGAAATTTGATCAACCTGCATTAAATGCTCTTATTTCTTAAGGTATTTAGCTAACATTCGAAGTTGACGATATTAGACTGACAATTCTTTGCCTAATGTTTTCGGGGGCTGAACAAGAGATTTTTCTGAGAAATTGTGGACATTTTTGCTGCGACGACGATATATGCTGATGACAATGAAAACTGATTGATGGAACTGATGGTTCTAATCCATGACGCATTGGAAAACTGGTATTGGTTATATTACGACCCTTGACTGACTATAATAGTTTCAAACGGAATTATAGATTCTGCTGCTTTGTTTTGAGGGTCTAGAGAGACCGAAGTGTACGAAATCGGAGTCGCTTTCCTCGAGTACAGCAACAAACACACTAATTATAAGCGGAGCCGACTCAGCATAAATTTCTCACGTTGGAAACTGTTAGTGGCTAGAGGATTTAATGACACTATTTTTGCTCACCTGAGAATTCGTGGACTGGATGATTGCTAAGGATGCATGAGCTGCCGACGAAAGCAAGCAACGCTTTTGTGGATGTTAGTGAACTATTTTTCTCTTAAAATATTTGCTAGTGATTCCGGGTGTGATTGGTCGATGTTCATGTGATAGACATGCTCCGGGATGCTAGTGGTGGTACTTGGGACAATTAACGCTTTGTGTAAAAACAATTGTTTTATGCAAATGATTCTATCAAAAAGGAGGTTTTCAGCTTCCAATGTACGCTTTGTATGAACTGAAAATTGTTTTCTCAAAGCAAACCATTTGCTATGTTCAATTTACGGTACCAACACCATCTATTACTCAAATGTTTACGTTTCCTTACAACTTACGTAAAGTGATGTGAGATATCAAAACAAATTGGCAAAAAAGCTTTCCTTATAAAATGAGCATCAGAGAAGGTATTGTCGGCCGTTACTTTCACTTTTAAGCTTCCGTTCAGATTCCCCTGGTTCTTGAAACGTTTTGGACTGGAGAAATTAAACTGGTGTTGCTCTATTCTTAAGATTTCGAACTATAAGTCATAGTTGACGTAATAATCGTGCAATTTTTCCTCCTTCTGTTTTCCGCTGCGCCTACACTGAGAAATCATGGATATTTTTTTCTGCGACGACGGTATGACTGATTGAACTCGTGTTTCTAATTAACCCTTAACGCTAAGGAAAACTGGTCGTTTTATCAAGGAATGTAGCATAATCCATTGACCACTGACATATTTTACCAACAGAATTAAAGATTCTGCTCATTTTGTGTTGAGGGTCTAGAAAGTTCAGTTGCACCGATGTGCCCTAAAGCACAAGTCGCTTTATTCAGGTAAAGGGAAACTGGCTACAAATTTATCATAGCGAAAACATGGATATAACTTTTCAATTTCAGGTCAGTGGAAACTGCTAGTTGCTATAAGTCTATAATTTATAGCTTATAGTTTTGTCTAGTAACAATTATTTTATTCATGCGGTTGTAAGAAAAAGGGGGCATTGTTTACGGTTGGTTAAGTATTGTGTTCAAACTAGTCTTGGGGAGAATAAAATCCAAATAGATTTGTCATCTCTGGACCCTGTTTCGGGTAGACGGGTTGACGTTTTTAATAAAAATGTGTCAAAAAAGGTTTTAATGGTATAATTAAAAGGACTGAACGGTATACATTTTCCTGTGTTTTGAAAGCGTGACATAAAGACCAGAGGGTGTGGAAGAATTCTGGAACGTTCTCAGTGCACACCGTCGACTTCGTCTCAAGTTTGTTATGAGCCTCTGTGTGTGTGGGTACTTGCGGACGTCGTTTTGGTCGCGCGTTTTCCATCAAATCATCGCATGCGTCGTATCAAGAATTTTTTTTTTGCAACATAACGCTACTTGCGAGTTGGGGCGAACAGAACGTTCAACCCTGAACGTGCAGCACACGTTTTGGCATATTTCCAGTTGCCTTTATTGTAGGACTAACCTTGTCAAACTTGAAATCGGAATGCAATGCGATAGTCGCTTTAATCTCTAAGATCGTTGTTTCAAGTACTGGATCGTTGCGACTTCGATTTCGTTACAAATATCGATTGCGGAAGAGAGTCTCTTAAGGGACTGTCTCGAATTCTCCCAACACTGTCTCGGGTTCATATCAGTTTAAGTAGACACGAAAACAAGTTTTCTATTGCTTATTAATAATTGTTAACGTTTCCTTGCAACACAGTGATGTAAAGTGTATGATTATATTAGCCGTTCACTGACTGATTCGGGAGGTCATGTTCGGTTCTTAGCTTTCGAAGTACAGTTCAGTGTTTCCTAGTTCTGCATACATTTTGGACTGGAGAAATTTGATTGGTGTTGCTCTTATTCTTATGATATTTACGTACAATTCATGTTTGACAATATAATCCTGCAATTTCTTCGCCTGCTGTTTTCAGTTGTTTAATAGGATCCTACTCTGAGTAAATTATGGATATGCTTACGCTGTGTCGACGATAATTGAGATGCCTATGAAAATTGACTAAAAAACTTATTGTTTCCGTAAGCAATCGCGTCAATCATTAAAATCCTTGGCAGACTAAAAATAATCTTAAGAACAGAAGTGATACTTCTGCTTTAGATAGTTTCTAGAAATTTGACTCACTACGCCGATTGCACATGATGTCATGCGGGGCTACTTTCCTCTAGGAGAGCGAAATCGCCTGAAAACTTTTCATATTGAAATCAAGGATTTGTCTCAAGCTGGAAACTGCTAGTTGCTATTTAGATTTTTAAAAACAATTTATAGCTCACCTAAGTGTTCGTGGAGTTGATTGTTACAGTCGCATGAGCTGCCAATGAAAGCAAACAACGCTTTGCGAATGTTAGGAGGCACTCTTTCTCCAAAAATATTGGCTTGTCTTTGGTGTGCAGTGATTGGTCGGTAATCATGTGATAGACATGCACAAGCAATGGTTCTTAGGACTATTGTTGTTTTCTGTGGTAACATTTATAATTATGCAAGGGATTCTAAGAAAAAACGGGGGCTCGTTAATTTTAGGTTAGCCTTATATAAATCAGTATTGTTTACTACGAGAATATTATAACTCAATTCTACCAAAAACCTTTAAATTGTGGTTTCAGATACAGTATTGCTTTTAAATTCATTCCCTCCTTACTGTCTTTTTCTATCTTGATTCTTCTGTATTATTACACTGAGTTGACTTGAGCTCATGAATATCCAGTAGACCATAATAATCTCTTCATGCCTTACCCTTGCTTGGGTCCATTTTTATTGCTGCCTGAGTTAGGTCCGTTTCAAACGTCGTGCTACTGCCTTGCCTCAGTTAAATGATCGAATTCGACTTTAGTACGACCGTAGGGCGACGTTTGAAAACAAGTTGTGCTGCTGCCGTGTAGCAGTGCAAGCCTTGCCGTGCTACACGGCAGTAGCTCGACTTTGTTTCAAACGTCGTGCTACCACCGTGCCGAACCCAATTCATATATCATAAATACATTAGAATACACTTAAAAGCTTGCTAAACCGTTTCTTTATTTTTGTGTTTTGTTTTCGACAACAGCCGATCTATTCGACGTTTGTAACCAAGTCGTGCTCGTGTCGTGCTGCAGTCTAGCTACAGTCGAGCCAGTTTAGCAAGGCAGTAGCACGACGTTTGAAACAGGCCTTATCGAGGTTAAAATCGAGATTCTTCGAAATTGTGAAACGATTCATAACCCGCCTCCGAGAATATCAGGGGCACCCAACGTCAATTTTCGGAAAATATCTGTTCGGAAGACGATTGAGATCTAAAATTATCGGAACCTTTGTTGTCAAATTTCTTGCTTGCCTGCCTCTCCTAGGATTTTCGAACATCTAAAAAATGGTATAATTGGCCATTTTTAACAGATTTTTCCCCTAAAAAGGTCACGTAGAATTTTCGGTAGCCTTTTTTCTTGCTGAAATTTTCGAAAAGGTAAGTTTTGAACGCTATAATTTTCGGACCACTAGACTTTCAGCTAGGAAATCCGAACAGATGAAAAATTTTTAGGAGATAAAAATGTGCCTATATCTACTGTTTAAATACTAAAATACCTTTAACGATGCTACGTTTAAGTGGTTTTGAACTATATTTTCGTTGGGGCCCCTGGAATATTAGCGTAGGATTCCAAAAATAAGAGTTCAACTTCATTCATGGACTATAGGAAACATACATTTCGACTAAATAAAGGTTATAAATTTTGCCTAATAAAGTTGAACTTCCCACTTTGAAGTAGTCTTTTGTCGTTTCTGGTCAAATCTGCCCGTATATTTTTTGTAGAAAAGCCTGGAAACTGACGCTTTGTTTTGATTTAGAAGTCGATCGGCATTCGTTAAGTCTCGGTAATCGAGCGTTCTCTTCGAATCTGAGGGCCTTCTTTTCGTAGAAACCCATGTTTTCTACAGAGCCAATCGTTCATTCCGGATGGCTGAACTGCCTCAAGGGTTTTGGGTGGCCATAACTTTTGGGCACCGAGAATCATGACACGAAACGACAGCTAAACTTCTTAACGCCGAAATGTGCTTAAAGGTTAAAATTAAAGAGGTCTTTTTAATGCAATTTTTTTTCAGAAAGCTTTTTTGCTCCTGCTAGCTAGTGGAGAAAACATTTGCCCCATAGATTTGTTATTTTTGAAACTTGTTGGGATAGACGCGTTGACGTTGGCAATGTAAACCTGTCTAAATTTTTTTTTAAATTGAGAAAATGGGAAAGTTCTCTTGTTTTTGCAAATCCTGATATTAAGAATCGAGGGGTTTTGAGAATTCTGGTAAGCTCTCAGTGCAAACTCGGGCTTGTGTGACTCTCTCTAATTCACCCAGATCTACTCGTATTTATAGGCTATGGAGAAACGGACCTTGGGAAAAGGGTAGCTTTTACTTTTGCTTTGGTCTTACAGTTCAGTGTTCCCTGGTTCTTCAAGCATTTAGAACTCGAGAAATTTAACAGACATTGCCCTCTTTATTTAAAGGGGCGGCCGCCTATTCCACGCCTATTTGATATCTTTTAAAGAAGTTAAAACTTGTCTTTGCACCAATTGAATTTCAAAAATAATGCCGGTCCAGTTTTAGTTATTGAAGACTATCAGATTCTTAGGCATCAGAACCAGTTTCCTGACGTCTGTTGCAACGGATGGAAAGAATGGAGGCGATTATTTTAAATATTTCTGTCAAAGGGGGGCGATTATTCGAGGGAGGCGATTAATTGAGGGACGGCTATTATTCGAGGAAATACGGTAGGTTAAAAGTCGCTAAAGGAAGTATTGAGTTCAAAGTACAGAATTGACCTATATGACAGTAATATAATCATCCTCGTGACAGCCCTTTTAACGATATCTAACCAACATTCATGTTTGAAGATATAATCTTGCAGTGTCTTTGCCTCTGGGTAATCATGCAAGGATATTTTTCGCTGCGAATACCATAATTATACAGGCTGATCCACCATATGAAAACTGACTGATGGGGCTGGTGTTTGTAATGTATTACCAGGTAAGGCGTTAGAAACACCATTCATGGCTTTTCGTATACTAGTACCACTCTTAAACTTGCGTAAGATTTATTACTAAAAATATGTAGAAGCATTTAGAAGCTGCTGATACATGCTACTTCAGCCTTGATGTGAAAGAAGTCGGCTCTGTCAAACCCATTTCCGTGATTAAACTTGTCCTCATAGTACAAACGTCAATTCTCCACTTTAGTGACACTCACTTGTTCAAACGACAAACCCTCATCAAAGAGTTACTGATTATCAATTTGATGCTGCTTATCTTTCACGTTTATTGTGAAGTTTAGGATCGTAAACAGGAAGGTTAAATTTGCGTCTCGTTTATTCGTCACGGTGACGGGTAACATGCAAAAGTTCATTAAGCCATTTTCACTTTTTGCTGTTTTTAAAGCCGGGAAAATGTTTTGATTTTGTATAAATATCTATAAAAATTTCTTCATTTCATGTTTTGATTCGGCCGAGTTGCTAACAATACTCGGTTTTAGGCCCAGGACCTTTCTAGAAGCGCCATCTTTTGCTGTTCCTTTTGTCGAACATGCTCAGGTCCATTCCTTCAAATATTGAGTTAACATCAGCATCTTTAGTCACCTGGTACTGCCCCCTGCGACCTACATGAAAAAGGAAGCAATTAGAAATTATTTATCTTGCAGAGGTTTCTTTTAAAGAAAAGCTGGGGAATTAAGATGGGCAATATCAGCATAAATAGAGTCTTAAAAATTTTACGATAACATGTTTTTGGTCAACATTGGTTTTACAGAGAAGTGAGTGAAAGGGCTTCATGTGTAATAGTACTGGAGTTGTGACTATTTAATTACTAAGGACAAGTTACTTAACTAACGGTTAGGTGCGAAAAAGTTGAACGTGGTCTTATACCAAGAAACTCATGAATGTTGCACAGTCAACTTACTTGCAGTAAATTCCGCTAGGCTCTTGATTACATTGGATCCTGGTGGAAAGAAAGTGTATAAGAAATATAAATAATTAATTTAATATGAAATTTGTAATCCTCAAACTAGGTTCAAAACTTTTTGCTAAATAGGTAGTCTTCCTCTGTATAATTTAACACTGTAATCAGTTTTAAGAGATGTCGTGAATTGACTCTCGTTTCTTAGGAAATACACTGGCAGAGAATTGCTTTTTTAAAAATTTTATATATGCAGTTAAAATTGAATTCAGAACGTTTCCTGATGTCAAGCGCAATTCAAAACCACTAATTTTTTTTTGCCTTTCGATTAAATCAACCTATATATAATTAAACCGAACTTAACTATTCCCAGTTATATACATACCGTTAAGATTTTCTACTTATAAATACACTATCTTTTGTCTCAATAAATAATCGAACGACGTTACAATAATAATAATAATTAAAAAAACACAAATTGCCGCTTGCCTGTTCCATATTTGTCATCATTCAATCTTCTAAGCTCTTTATGTTCCTTTATATGTTTGTGGCGTAAAGTCAGATACTTTTTCTTAAAACATTCGTAAAATTCAGAAATATCCTCCTTTAGTTGTGATATTGGCTCAGTTCGTTTTATTTGGGAGCCGTTTGTCGTTACTACCACGATGTCCTCTGCTGAGATAAGAATTCAGAACAAAAGGGTTAGACTCATCATCATCATCACCATCCTGCATGATCCTCGTCCTGCTCATCATCATCAGCATCGTAAGCATCATCAGCATCACTTTTACCATTACCCGGTCACCACCATCACTTACCTGGCCGTCATCATCATCACCACCACTATCATCGTCATCATTATAATAACTATCATTCTTTCTCACCACCACCATTATCATGACCAAAATCACAACCATCGCCACCGCTATTAACATCGCCACGTTATTATCATTTTCTTGAATGTTGTCAACACCCCCACCCCTCATCACTACATATGACAAAATCAAATTTCACATTACTTGTAATACTTTTAATGCTATCTACATGATTCAATGCCGCCTCCAATATATATATATTGGGGAAACAAAACGCCACCTCAAGGACCGTTTTAATGAACATAGACGCCCTAAACTTAACCCTCCGGTTGCTTGATCCAAACCGCAGCTCAGAACACTTTCTCAGTAATAGCCACTCTGTTTCCCATATGTTACTTATCCCAATTGAAACACTAGATATGAACGCGACTGTCTTAGGAAAGCAGTGAGGCGCACCTCATTCATAAAGCCAAAACCATCGAGCCTCTGGGAATGAACAAATGTGACGAGCTATAATCATTATGTAATCGTTATCTTTTTTTCGGTTTATTTTTCTTAGCAGCCACACCTTACCACGTCATACCATGTAACTTCCGTTATTATTTACAGTAGTATATATTCTATGTATTCGTGGTTTTTCGTAATAAACCTAATGACTGGTATTGGCCGGTCGAAATATTGTATACCTCAGTCTTTTCCACGTTGTTTGCTCAGTCTTTGCAGACGTCCTTTTGACCTTAATTCTATTTTTATCTTTTTCGACTGATCACGATCTTGTTTGATCCAACGTAGAGCTTCATTGATCGTTCACGGTTTTTGCAGTGGTTTTTCAAGCCTTAGTTTACATTATCCTCACATATACTATTATCACCATCGTTAACACTAAAACAATCATCGTCGTCATCATGCATCTGCACCATAATAATTAGCACCATTATCTTTAACGTTTGTCGTCATCATCATCACACCATCATAACCGAGACCTCCACCACCACTACCACCGTTATCAACGACAATTTTCGGAAAATATCTGTTCGGAAGACGATTTGAGATCTAGAATTTTCGGAACATTTGTTATAAAATTTCTTGCTTGCCTGCCTCTCCTAGGATTTCCGAACATCTAAAAAATGGTATAACTGCCTATTTTTAACCTATTTTTACCCTAAAAAGGTCACCTAGAATTTTCGGGGGCCTTTTTTCTGGGTGAAATTTTCGAAAAAGTAAGTTTTGATCCTTATAATTTTCGGATCACTAGACTTTCAGCTAGAAAATCCGAACAGATGAAAAATTTTTAGGGATAAAAATATGCCTCAATCTACCGTTTAAATACTAAAATACGTTTAACAATGCTATGTTTAAGTGGTTTTGAACTATATTCTCGTTGGGCGCCCCTGCGTTATCATCAACGCTATTATTTTCATCTTTGTATTCATGTATTACTAAAGGCTCTTTCTCATTTCGGTGTATATTATTTTTTATAAAATCTTAGTACCTGATTCTGATGTATGTCTTGATGGTGCTTTTTTATAAAAGCAATAATGAAAGAGAAGCCCCAGAAGTGTAAAGGTACCTAAAGCTCCAGTTAGAATAATCACTGTTTGTTTGTACAAATAGGATTCTTCCGTTAGAAGATCTGACGACGTTTTCACTGCAAAAGGAACATCTTCAGCCTAAAGACAAAGACATCACAGCGTGTTACAAGGCATGACAGCGTGTTACAAGTCACTTAAGAGAATCTGAATCCTCAGCCAAAATTAGAATTTTATTGTAATGAATTGTAAATGTAGTGTGTTGTAATTGTAATTGTTTGAAATAAACAACAGCACTGTTTTTTTTTCCTACACCCGAATGTCGGTTTCCAGCGACCAGCGAAGCAATTTGACTCATTGGTGGACTGAATTTTGAATGATATATTTAGATACACTGAAGGAGGGAAAATTGCGCGCGTTGTTTTCACCTCGGCCTGTTTTCGAAGTTGACGAAGTTTATGGCAGGGGTTAAGACTACGTTAACCTAGGGTGCTTGTGTCAGTCAAAGACAATGTCACAAACAGCGCTAGCGGTACAAAAACCCCAATAATTTGTAAGAAAATTAGGCGTACCTCTGGAAAAATCCTGGCTACACCTATGCCACTCAAACATACCTGTTAAACATAGCCAAAGGTATTTGTGTTTCTGACATGACTAGAATAGAATTCGAAATGAATTTCTAACCTCAATAGACCCCACATGACTCTGTATAATTCTGTGTATATAACTTGTCTCTGAGCGCACATAACTTCGAAAACACTGTGCTAACTTCATGACGTCACCAGTAAGTACAAGTCCATTAGCAGATTCATATCTCACGGGAATGATCTGAATCACTCGGAGCCAGTCTTCACTGAACCACTTG